>NC_141821.1:25161451-25408951 GCF_982586985.1 Callionymus lyra
AAATTAGAATTATTTGATGCTTCTCTAAATGTGCACAACTCATTAACTTTAAAAAGTGTGTTTACCTGATAAATATGATGTAATCCTTTAATTCTATTATTTGTTCAGAATATCTAGAACTAAATGGAAATAGAAACGTTTTTGGGTATTGTTTATCCTTTAACGTACACATTGTACATGATACACAACTGAGTCATGCAAATAGAACCAGTATTTTTTGGTGTTATCTAATATGCAGATTTTTTCCGTGTTAATGTCACATCTTTGGGTTGTCATTATCTAAATATCTATTCCACTGTAGTTCAAAGCAGGCACTCAGAAAGTCCCACTGAACTCTTTTAACTTCATTTTCACCCTGTATCTTAAAGTTGCAAGTTGTTAAAATAATTCTCAAACCCGTGTTTGGCACTGTTGATGAGTGTGACATTAAAAATGTCATTTGTGTTTTATTTCTCAGTTTAGTTTACTGCGCCACATAATCTAGTTTATACATAAGAAACTTTTGTTAATGCCGGGAATGATGATCATCATCATGGTTGAAATCTGTTCCGGTACTTTTATTTTTGGGTGAAAGCTGCCTAATGTTTGTATTGTCAGAAGAGTGCAGTGATGCTGATTTGGACTGTTGAGACACCTTCACCCAGAGTGACCTGGCCCAGTCTGTCTGTGAAGCATGAGTGAGGTGCAATCATTTTGGAGCAAAGCAATAAATCAAACCTGTTCACTGCGAAGGTGTTTTCCGTCACCTCGGCTGCTCAAAAATTCACAGTTGTGTTCTGGTGCATACATGTTCCATCTGTTAAATCTGTGCTGCCAATAGCTGGGAAAATTAAGGGATTCAGTAATCACTTGAATATTATGTCTCATGGCATGTTGGCAAATATAGATCTGTTTGTACCCTCTTGCAGTTTGTACCCTCTTGCAGTTTGTACCCTCTTGCAGTTTGTACCCTCTTGCAGTTTGTACACTCTTGCAGTTTGTACACTCTGTCAGGACAGTGTAAAGATGGCTCTCACATTTCCAGTTAATTGCAGTCTTTCAATTATAAAGGCAATTTATATCAGTTAAATTTGGCCCTTTCGAAATGAGTCATTTAAACTGATAGGCACTCAAAATTCATCATTCTCTTGCGTCATTTTGTTGCACAGCCATCCCCAAAACACGAGCTTGTTGACAGTCACATTACACGTGTGTTTCCCTAAAAGGAATTTGTTCCATGAAATTATTTGCAACCTTTCCCACCACCCTCTCCTCAGAAGCAGGCAGCGTGGCCCCCTGGACCCCAGGCCCAGCTCATATTTCACAACAAACTTCTAGAAACACTTTGGTCTCTCTCCCTCGTGTCACATGGTCATGGATCAGGAGTCTCAGTCGGTCCATGCCCAAGTACCTGTGAGATTGGCATCTTTCAGACTGTGTGTGCTCCAAGCTTGCTGTAGAACAGCCTTGCAGGATTGTCTGCCTCAGTTGCCATGGTAACTGCAGGAGCACTTCAGGTGAGGTTGTGAGAAGGCACTTCTCCACAGCTCTTGTGATTGCTGATGTCAGAACATTAGATAAAGGGAATCACTTCCCTAAGGAGGAAAACACAACGCTATTAATAATTTATTAATCAATATTTTTGCATTGTAGTTTTGAGTCTTGACGGACGCCTGCCATGACTCTACCTTCTTACTAGAGCATCCACTCCAAACTGTTGAGTAGCAGCAGGAAGTAAGCCAACGGGTCATCACCGTCTCATATTAACACTGTAAATCCCAGGTCACGTCTACATTGCCCGCCCAAACAGTGCGAGTGCAGCCACGGTCCGGCACCGTGATTCTTCTAAATATAGCAGCTGGGTCATCATGTGCCCCCTCCCCTAGGGGTCGTCACTACCCTTTTCACACGGCCCAGTTGCATTGAGGAAAACATCTTTTTACATGTCATGTACAGGGATGTAACGGTATGAAGATTTCACGTCATGGTTATTTTGACCAAAATGTTCAGTTATCAATCTTATCGTGATAGTCTTTAGATTTTTGTTTTACAATTGATTAAAATAAAAATTAAAGAAACGCACTTAAATTAAACATTTTTTGGAACGAGAACTAGTTTATTGAAGTTTAAATGTAAGTGTGCGAGGACGGCTACTGATCGACTGAGGAGCAAACAGTCATTTAATTCTTAATAATTACATTAGCAGTCACAGAGACTTAGTCAGGCTGGAGTTATTGAATGTCAATGAGTTTTCTGTTTCGCTATTCAATTTTTTTCATGTGATCAACACAATTTCTAGTTAGTTATTTTCTATATTATTAATCAGTGATCGCTCTGAATTCATTTTGATTTAGCAGATTCCAAAGATAACGAAAACATTAACACATCTCAATCCTTGGACGGTGAGAGTTGTTGACAGAGGGAGGTGAGCCAACACTGTTTGATGTTATTTAAAAATGTCCCGATAACCATGAACTTTAGAAAATTAACAATGTTTACCATTGCATCTCCACATGTCACCCAAGTGTCCTTCAAAGAGATTCTCTCCCTTTGCTGGAAATTATTTTATTATTTATGTCATAATTATGTCCAGAGTTGTTTTTTAATGGAAAGCTAAAATAGTCATTGATCTTGTCCTGAATTTTTTTGGAGGTTAGAAAATTTGGAAGCATCTCCAGTAAAAGATGAAAACGTATGATGAAATAAATGAATTAATTGTGAACATAGAGATCTGACATTCTGTTCTGAACTGGAGTGAACTAAGGATGTACACAAAGCTTATGTCTCCACCACATCCACGTATTTGTGTGGAGGTCGAATCAGCATTTTTCTTCCTAGTTGGAATCAACTGTGGATGTACTTGGAAGTTGTAGAGTTGATATATGGGATTTACGTTGGAGGGCTTGTTGCTTTTGTGTGTTTTGCCGTGTGTGTGTGTTTACTGGGTTTGTTTGGTTTGAGACTCTGAACTGGACTAATCTGTAATTAGGCTAGTGACGTCTAAGTCTGGTGTGCCACATGTGTGGGAGGAGGGAAATCTCAGCTGTGACCTGGAGAAGTCTTCTGAAGTGGGTCTTCCTGTTCGGCTTTTCACTTACCCCACACTTAGTTGAGTCAACTACTGCTGGATGCTTCTCCGCTTTCTTTGAAAATGTGCTCAAGTGGCGTTTCAAGCACTCTTCATTTTTCAAAGTGGCTCACGTTGTGATAAAAAAATTGTTGTACTGTTCAGACCGCAATGGTCTCATCAATGTATCGGGAAACCCTGGTCCACTTCTGAGTACTTGATACAAATAAACTGATGGTGTTATTTATAGTAACAACTCTTGTGGGCTTTAACATTATTCTGAAAGCTAATGTAATTAGCATTATTTGGAATTCTGTACACCAGGAGTAAGTAAACATTTGGAAAAATGAATGCCTTGCGTTTCTTCTAGTCTGCAAACCTTTTTTCAAATGTATTCTGTAACTTTACAATGACATCACTGTACCTCTCACTACTGAATGGTGGGCCTACATCCATCGGTCCTGTGCTTGATCTTTTTTTTTTTGTTAGGGAAATTGGCTTTTTAGGAATGGGGAATGCGGAATGCGCTCGCATAGTCTTAACAGCAGAAAAGAGCTACTCCTGGCCCTGAACTTGTTGGTCAGAACACAAGTAGAGTATTTACACGTCAAGTAAACTGGCCCCCACACCCCACACAAATGCAGCACCTTTATGACTTGCGGTGAGGTTGATGGCCTTCAAGGTTTAGATTTTCAAATGAAAGGGGCGAAAAGAGCTTCTTATTTCACTATTTATGCAACATACAATATCCCACCATCGTCATTCCTCTTTCAATGTCTCTTATAGCAATACACACAGGATCAAAATAAACTTGATCGCTAAAAGGAACCTGCTCTGCCACATCTGTTAAGTTTTTATGCACCTGCATCATTTCTCTAATGTTCATATTGCTTATAAAGTTGTGTTTTGCAAATGAATGCACTTTTGTAAAAGAGTAATTCCCCACTAAAAACAATCTTTTACTTTAAGTGTTTAACAAAAAAAAAACATTTGTGAATACATTGATGCAATCTGAGCAGTGATCGATTGTCTCTGTCTAGTAGCTGAGTTGGAGAGACCAGTGCGGATGCGCAACAAAAACATCAGTGGTTCCATCCCGACATGACTTTGTTATTGTGTTAATTTCTCCTGGTGGCTGAGCTCACATACTACGTTGCGGCCTACTCCAGTCATTCTGTTTTGTTGTTTTTTGTGTGTGTGAATGAGTTTCTTAGTGTAAATTGCTTTGAGTGCTTAACGGGTAAACAAGTGACTCTTAAAACGTATTTGTTAAAAGGATGATGTTGCTAAATTGATCCTTATTTTTCCTGGCGAACTATATTTTCAGCCTGGATCGTACACCTTTTAATGAACCCGCCTTATTTAAATGACACTCGCCACCTGGCTGGCCTGGAATGCTGCATATCAAGTTCAAGTTCTTTTATTGTCAAATATGCATGTATCGAGACATACAGCATGAATGAAATTGTGGAGCCACGATGCAAAACATGAATGTCTTTGCTAACATTTCTGAAATAAATCTTCTTTTAAGGTCATTTGAGTGTCTCTTAAATTGATCTTGGACCTCTTTTGTATATCTCAGTTTGTACGAAACTCTGTATTGAAATACATTGCTTCTTTTTTACTGGAGATTAAATCGTGTTTGCCATAACCACGCCTATTTTGCTTATTTGCTTACTAATGTTTTGAGAATGTTCACCCACAGTAAAAGTGACTCCTCTGCTTCTTTACAGGTCCATTGGTGAGAACCTCAAAACACTTTGGTGGAGGAGGCAGTTGGTGCCGCCCAGACGAGCAGAGCGGATCTGCGCCTCATCTCAAGACCTAAAACAACCCTTATAGTATCGCCGTCGCCCACAAATGGACCACGCGCTGTAGAAGAGACGGTGAGGACCCAAATCGAAAGAGGACCCGGCCCGGGGGCGCAGAGCAGGAAGTGTTGAGCGGGACAAGGAGGGGACGGGGACGTCATGTCGTCAAACAGAACCCAAAACCCGCATGGACTGAGACAGATAGGCCTGGACCAGATATGGGACGACCTGCGGGCTGGAATCCAGCAGGTTTACACACGGCAGAGCATGGCCAAGTCCCGCTACATGGAACTCTACACGTATCCCTCAATGCAGTAAGAGCCCTGGTGTGGTGTTCACTGCAAGGTTTCTCCTTACAGAGCTGATGAGCTTAAACACACAATCTGGGTTGAATGTTTGTTTTCTGTCTGTTTCTGATATGTTCGTCGCTATTATCAGTTTTTTGTCAGCAGTCATCTCACAACTCAACATCATCACCCGAGTGTCAGTCTGGACTGTGGATTCAATACTTTTCACTGTGACGTCCCTGATTTTTTTGATTTTTTTTATTAATGTCACTGGCGGAGGACATAGTTCATTCTGTTAAGCTTATTGGAAATGGTGACACAAATCTTAAGCCCATGTAAGGCAGCGAGAGCACAGCGCGCAACAGTTTCTAACGCATACACTTGACAAAGAAGCAAGTACAAGTTCAATATTTGATTAAACTTTTTCTCCCAAACCAGAATCGAACAAGAAGTTAAATTTACTGCCAACTCTCTTCTGAATCTTGATGCAGTGTTTCATAACATGTTATCTTAAACTACTGATGATTATGATGATGAATAGAAAAAAAAAAATCAAAGGTTTATACATTTTTGCCCCAAACCTAATTTTACTATAACGTCATTTAACATTCACCTGTGAATCCAGTCTTTCACACTTTCAAAAATCAAATGCTCTGCTACAGTTTGAAATTCAGCGCTAGAGAGAAACACAGGTCGGAAGCTTTCTTAAATGGATCTGTTGATGGGCTCTGATTAAATCTGAACTGATTTTGGTCCTAAACGGCAGGTGGTGATGTTTGGTTTGTCAGACGAGGTTGAGCATCGCTTTACTATGTGTCCTGTTTCCACAATATCTGTGTGTTGCTCCTTGACCCCTGACCTCTCCAGACATGTATATAACTATTGCACCAGCGTCCACCAGTCCAGTCAGGGCCGGGGCTCCGTGCCTTCCACCAAACCCTCCAAAAAGTCCACCACCCCTGGCGGAGCACAGTTTGTGGGTCTGGAGCTTTACAAGAGACTAAAGGAGTTCCTGAAGAACTATTTGACCAGCCTGCTAAAGGTAAGTCTACGACCACTTACGGGGTCGGGTCTCATTTGACCTTTAACTGTGGTCTTCAAATTAACCGAGCTGGTCCCTGCTGTAGGATGGCGAGGACCTCATGGACGAATGTGTCCTGAAGTTTTACACGCAACAGTGGGAGGACTACCGCTTCTCCAGTAAAGTCCTCAACGGGATCTGCGCCTACCTCAACCGCCATTGGGTCCGGAGGGAATGTGATGAGGGTCGCAAGGGAATCTACGAGATCTATTCGGTGAGAAGTTTGCACGTGTGCTTGTTGTTTGAGTGAGAGTCATTTCACTTACTTGCTCTCGGAAGTGACCCTGAAAGTTGCTGACCCCCTTGTGACCCACAGCTGGCCCTGGTGACCTGGAGAGAATGTTTGTTCCGGCCACTCAACAAGCAGGTGAGTCACAATAGTGAGGCTTCGTCCTGTTTCTCCTCAGCTGAACCTTGACTGCTCTAAGGTGACAAATGCTGTGCTGAAACTGATCGAGAGGGAGAGGAATGGCGAGACCATCAACACCCGACTGATCAGTGGCGTGGTCCAGTCGTATGGTGAGAACAGTGACCCGGAGGAGTGAAGGTCATCTCTGCTCTGTAGTGAACCTCCCTTTGTCTTTCCTGCAGTCGAGCTCGGCCTGAACGAGGAGGACGCCTTTGCCAAAGGTCCAACGCTGTCTGTGTACAAGGAATACTTTGAGTGTCAGTTCCTCACTGATACAGAGCGCTTCTACACACGTGAAAGCACCGAGTTCCTGCAGCAGAACCCCGTCACCGAGTACATGAAGAAGGTACGCTCGCTGTGAAAACACGCACCGCACTCCTGTGTCAAATTGATAAACATGTTCTGGTCAGGCGGAGGCGCGACTGTTGGAGGAGCAGCGCCGTGTGCAGGTCTACCTCCACGAGTCCACGCAGGACGAGCTGGCCCGGAAATGCGAGCAGGTCCTCATCGAAAAACACTTGGAGATCTTCCACACGGAGTTCCAGAACCTTCTCGACGCAGACAAAAATGAAGGTGAGATTAGCAAGCAACTTCAAAAGACTATGACCAGGATTTTAAGTCTTAAAATATTTTTTAATGGAGGTCTCAATGAAGAACTTTCTTTTAAAGGCACATTTTAGAATAGGTGGAACAGCGATCCTGTCGGATAGATTTCACGGAAAGATTTGGGAAATGAATACATTTGAGTTATTCTTCCAGCTGGTCTAGTTAGAGATGTGTGATGCAAGGAAAAATATATTGTGATATATTAAGTACGCAAGCATTTAGGAATTTACATTATAAAACTGTCAGGCAAATAACTCCTATAGTTTTAATTAAAGTTAAAGTTAAATGAAGTTTTTAATTGTTATATTTAAAATCGATATAATTTTTTTTCTTATTTTTTCAACTGGGAAAGTTGAGTCATTCCTCAGTCACGGCCATACATTTCTTTGTTGGTAAGAAACGCATGTGACTAGTGCTCTGACTACAGTGGTTCTTTGTAACGACCCGAAAACCCACACAATGAATAAAATCTGTGAAATATTGACAGTTGAATTTTTCTGTGTTCAAATACATGAGGCATCCTTAACATCATTCCCATCTTTCCGAATTGTCATTAGATTTCCCACATTCTCAACATCTTCAACATCTTTGTGTTTTCAAACATTTCCATGAACGTTGACAAATCATTTCTCTCCGTTTTGCTCCTCAGATCTGGGTCGTATGTACAATCTGGTTTCACGCATCACAGACGGTCTGGGTAAACTGAAGAAGCTTTTAGAGACCCACATCCACAACCAGGGACTCGCGGCCATAGAGAAGTGCGGCGAGGCAGCTTTGAATGTAAGAACCTACTCTGTTCCACTGAAATGAACATGTGATCAGAACCCGCCCACCGGCAGATACCCTAGGATGAGTCGACACTCATGCTAGATTAGTTTGAGCCTGAGCTCTGATGTGGATTGTTGAACTATTTCTCGTAGAAACCCAGCCACCATCAGAGTCTACTCCGAGTCTTCAGAATGTTCATGTTTTCATTTGTGACACAGGACCCGAAAGTCTATGTGCAAACCACTCTAGACGTGCACAAGAAGTACAACGCTCTGGTCATGTCGGCCTTCAACAACGACGCAGGCTTTGTCGCCGCTCTGGACAAGGTCAGTGGTCACAGGAAGTCAATCGGCTCTGGCAGAGGTTCTCCGTTGTTGAATCTGTGTTTGTGTGTGTGTGTGTGTCAGGCGTGTGGACGCTTTATCAATAACAATGCAGTCACCAGGATGGCCCAGTCGTCCAGCAAGTCCCCCGAGCTGCTGGCCCGGTACTGTGATTCGCTGCTGAAGAAGAGGTGCGTGTGTGTGAGCTGTCATGTCTCGGCTTCATATTGAACACGTTTCTTCTTCTTTCAGCTCTAAAAACCCAGAAGAAGCAGAGCTGGAGGACACGCTGAACCAAGTGGTACGACTCGCATGGGATTGAGACGAGTGAAATCAAATGTGTCCGGGTTCTTGCATTAGTTTTGTTGGAGAAATGTTAGGGGTTTACTCTGCTCGACACAGAAGCTGCAATGTACAAAAGTGTTGGTGAACAAGGAAACGCAACTGTGGACCAGTGACGCCACATGGCTTTTGTTTCTACAGATGGTTGTGTTCAAGTACATCGAGGACAAAGATGTGTTCCAGAAGTTCTATGCTAAAATGCTAGCTAAGCGGCTCGTCCACCAAAACAGTGCCAGTGATGATGCTGAAGCCAGCATGATCTCCAAGCTGAAGGTGAGTCTGCAGCCGTTTCATGATCGACCAAACCAACAGCTTTCTCACCGCGTGTGTTTGTGTGTGTGCGCAGCAAGCGTGTGGCTTTGAGTACACGTCCAAACTGCAGAGAATGTTCCAGGACATAGGAGTGAGCAAAGATCTGAACGAACAATTCAAGAAACATCTGAGCAACTCTGAGCCTCTGGACTGTAAGAACCCACACACACACTCACAGGTGTGTTGCTCTGTACTGACATGTGTGTCCACAGTGGACTTCAGCATCCAGGTCCTCAGCTCCGGCTCCTGGCCTTTCCAGCAGTCGTGCACGTTTGCCCTGCCATCAGAGGTAACCGTCGATGATGTCACAGCTCACGTCAGTGCGACCCCCTAATGATGATGTCACTGTCCCCACAGCTGGAGCGCAGCTACCAGCGCTTCACAGCGTTCTACGCCAGCAGACACAGTGGCAGGAAGTTGACGTGGCTCTACCACCTGTCCAAAGGTGAACTGGTCACCAACTGTTTCAAGAACAGGTGAGCGAGCAGCGACTCATCAACTACCCTAACATGTCTATTGAAGTTTATCTTTAAGCCTCACACTTGGTTTCTTATTTAAGTTTGATTCAGGATTTTTTTTAATTGCTTTTGTCACATACTATTGAATGCATCACACTTTGATGATTTAGATTTGAATTAAATATGGTATTGTTCTGGCTGACGTAAATGGAAACTACAACCATATTTCACGGGGAACACGACACTAGTTGTTCAAGTAAACTCAAGTGAAAGTTCCTCCTTCATTTAGGATTTTTTTTGTCTTATGTATTTCTAAAGATGCCTTTGTGTGTGTTTCTAATTCCACAGGTACACCCTCCAGGCCTCCACCTTCCAGATGGCCATCCTCCTGCAGTACAACACAGAGGACAGTTACACTGTCCAGCAGCTGGCCGACAGCACGCAGATCAAAATTGTGAGCACCGTGGTTCCCTTGTCACACTTGTCCTGGAGCCCACTGACTCGTTTCTGTTCCAGGACATCCTCATCCAAGTCCTGCAGATTTTGTTGAAGTCCAAACTGCTGGTAAGTCCGAACATGACTCCGCATCAATCGTTTGAACTCTTCGATTAGTTACGAACTCTCGGGCAAGTCGGCAGAAGAGTTTTGCTGATAGTGAGAGAGAGAAAAAGACTCATTGCCTGAACTACCTGAAATCTGAGACCATGGTTCTTGCTAGTGCATTCTTCAGTGTCTTTGAGCTGCTGTTGTGACAAACTCTAGTGCTGACCCGCCCTTGTATGACAGGTTCTCGAGGACGAGAATGCCAACGTAGACGAGGTGGACTTCAAACCTGACACCGTCATCAAACTTTTCCTCGGCTACAAGAAGTGAGTGTTTCCATTTTCATTTTTCCTCGTTTATCATGCTGTTGTGCTGACTTGAGATGTGTTAGTAAAAAGCTGCGAGTCAACATCAACGTCCCAATGAAGACGGAGCAGAAACAGGAGCAGGAGACGACGCACAAGAACATTGAGGAGGACCGAAAACTGCTCATTCAGGTGCGTGTGAATTGTGATTGTCATTTTTGTGTTGAGGATGTGTTCTCTCTGTGTGTGAGAAACGTAAACCTCTGGTCTGCTGCAGGCTGCCATCGTGAGGATCATGAAGATGAGGAAGCTCCTGAAACACCAGCAGTTGCTGGCTGAAGTCCTCAACCAGCTGTCGTCTCGATTTAAACCTCGAGTCCCAGTCATCAAGGTGATGTCACTTCCCGTGTGTCTGCTTGTGACCGGTTGTAACACGTCTTCCTCTGATGGACAGAAATGCATAGACATCCTGATCGAGAAGGAGTACCTGGAGCGTGTAGACGGAGAGAAAGACACGTACAGCTACCTGGCCTGAGCTTTGTCCTCCTTTTTTTTTAATTTTGTTTTTTTAACTTCCTGTTGGTCATGAAGCGTCACTCCTCGGTGAGGTGGCTGCTGATCACGTGACTAACCAGAGGGCAGAAGCTCACCTTGTAAATATCCGTGGACTCGGATCTTCTCGTCTTTGACTAGCAAACGAACGAGCCGACGAGCGTCTGCATGCTTCAGCCTCCGCCATGGCAACTAGAAACACCAGATCAGTCCAGGAAAAATAAGTTAAACTTGCCGCAGACCGACGCAGCGCTGCCACATGGAGGACAGCAGGGGGTGCCGCTGGGTGTTTGTATAGTGTGGTTCATTTTCTAAATGTGTGATAAATAAAAACGAAGAAAGATTTCTCCAATGTCACTCACGGTGCTTTAAGGTTTTATTCTGAGGCATGGTGAGCTTGTAAACATCAGAAAAATCAGACAGAAAACTAACTTCAGTTAGGAATTCCTGCTGCAACGCACCATTGGTTAGGAACTGCGGGGGGGGGGGGAAATCACAAACGATTGGTTGGAAAAGTTTAATTTGTGAGAAGTAAAAAATGGTGAGTGAAAAAACGGTCTGCTCCTGAGACACCCATGCTGGTGCTTAAGTTTGGTCCCTGAAATAGTCAGAAACTGAAAAGAAGCTAACTACATTTGTCCAGAGGTAGGCGTGTCCGTCAGGCAAGCTCCAGCTCACGCTCGATCCCGACATACTTGAGGGCGTCGGCCTGACTGTACCTGAAGTCCAGGAGAACAAGTGTCAGTGATGACGGTTAAAGGAAGTCCTCGGTCACACCGGCACTGACCTGTAGTCGAAGAACAGCTCCTCTCCCGTCTGAATCGCTCGCTTGGCAAATATTCCAATGCGATGATCTCCGTTCACCATCATCACTGCAGGAAGCCAGACAACGTTACCGTGACGACGTCAGACAACCACCAGAGACGGTTTTCTCACCTTTAGCATAACAGTTGGGATTGACGGAGTGGTTGGCGAAACGGATCTTGTTTCCTTTCCTTGTTGCGTCCACTACGAAATCTGACAGAAGCCAAGAGAACATTTGAATCAGCAGCCGGCAGTCGCAGGGTCGGAGGTCGTTCGTTACCGTTGTTGAGGTTGAACAGGAAGCTGCACATGTACTTGTCGTACACCTTTCCTCTGCGGTCGGCTTCATCCTGAGAAATGATCTGAGACACAAACTTGTTTAGAAAAGTGTGTGTGTGTGTGTGTGAGTGAGCGAGAGACAAGTGTCTCACCTCGCCACAGTACTCGGAGATAAACTCGTTCTTCTGGACCGGTTCCTTGATGAAGATCCCCCAACCTGCAACATCTGACGGTGCCAGCAGGAGGTGCTGAAACACAGGTGGAGGTGTGAGTATATGCTAAAGGTCAACTAATGCGTTGATTTGAGTCTTAAAATGATCTTGGACCTTTATATGTATCATCAGTATGTGTCTGCTTGTACAAAATTCTTTTAATAAAGATATTTAAATTAGAAAACACGCTTAATCCGCCATAGATTAACTAGAATACCATAACAACACCCACTGTAATGTGCTTGGTCAAACATCAATGTTTGTCACATGGCATCATTAATCCAGGAAGTCTTCTTCACTGCTGCAGGAGGAGTGAAGCCCATAATTACAACATAACATGCTCCTTTCTACCACATAATGCATTTATGAAGTTGAGAAATATTAACAGATTTAATCTGCAGGGGGGCACAGTTATCCACGCCATTTGAGTAGCCAGGATAGTTGTGCTGCCAACATGTCAAGCTTATTTACACACCGTAAATAACAGTTCCACAAATTGAAACTTAAGTATTTAGGTGCATTAAATGTCCTGTTGCTCGCGCGTCCATCTTTAAGTTTGTTGTCTCGTAATTGCACGAGAATGTGGTGGTGGGTTTAAGGTGCCTCGGAAATCGATGTTATTGCATATACCGATGCAAAAAGCAAATGAAATCCGATGCAGCCGCATCTTTCATATTTGTATTGAGGCACTGATAAGAATGGGTGAATCTCCACATCCCTAGTGTTAAGTGCATGCATGAGTCTTACCTTCTTGGCTCCTCTCTGGATGGAACAGTTCTTGCAGGACACATTCTTGCTGTCCCAGTGGTCCGCGGCGCCGCAGGTCAGGCAGAGGTCGGGGTCACACTCTCTTACCGCAAGGTAGCAGGGACACTGTTTGGTGTTGCACTGAGCTTTGCACCGACACCCTGGGAACCGGTTCTGACCTACAACCAAGAAAGGTGTGTGACATGAGCGGTCGTGGGAGATCACCACAGAGGCACCACTTACACTCGGAGCTGCATTGGCAAAACTTCTCGCAGAAGTTCTGAGCCGTGACGCACGGACATGACGAGTCACATGGCTGACGGGGATGATCACACGGCTGGTAGTTGTAGACGTGATTGGACGAGCCGTCTGTGGAGACAAGTGGACATAGAGGTTTTGTTAGAGACTCAGCAGACGTGGTTATAGTGAGAGAGGACAAGTGAGTCTCAGACCTTTCTTCAGCTGGATCTTGCGGCAGTGTGTTGCCCATAGTCTGTGCTTCCTCTTCTTCTTGCGTGGCGGTGTGTCCTCGTCCTCGGCAGGAGCTCGAGCAATGATGCTGGACTCCTTAACCCGGAACTCATAAACCTACAGGAAGAAAGTCAGAACTCTAGTTTGACATCGAGACGTTGTTGATAATGCGACTGTCGGACTTAATGAGTCAAAGGTCATTCAGGTCAGGATAGACCAACACAATAATGGACGCTCACCTGTCTGCAGGTCTTGGTGGCTATAAGTCGAGCAATGGCGCAATAGTTGTCGTAGTAGGTTCCGATCAGAACACGGAACAGTGAGGCCTCAGCACCGCTCCAGTCGACCAAATCCACGTCGCCACTCAACTTCATCTTCACTGGTGTCTGACAGCGAGAGTTTCCCTCTGCAGAGAACACAGAGTCAGTCTTTTTCCCCCCCCCATGTACAAAACACAGCTGCCACACCCACCTGAGCTGCTGGTGTTGTCGTCCTTCTTGTCCTCGTCATCCTTGTCCAAGTCCGGGTCGCCGTCTTTGCTGCCCTCGCGGTCGCTGTCTGTGTCTTTGGTCTCGGAGGAGATGGTGGGCGTGCCAGGCCGGCTGCCTCCGTTAGGAAGTCGGCCCCGGCGCCGACCTGACGGGCGTTTGGACGGCGTCTTTGGACGCTCTGCAGCACCCTCTATTGGAAAATTGTTCACCATCCCATCCTGAAGAGACAAAAGAGTTCAGAGACGAGTACATCCAATGAGCAGCGTCGCTCTGTGACCTCTCACCTGCACCAGATACATGTAGCAGTCCAGGCCACAGGGCTTGCCGTCCTCCAGGTTCTCCAAGTTCTTGCGCTTGTAGGTATTGGGTGTGGCATGAAAGGCTGCAGATAAACCGGGGCGTTAGTCAAGAGTGGTGGCATGTGGGCGTGACAGGAAGTGAACTCACGGTGCAGGAAGCAGTCGTATTTGAAGCAGCGGCGGCAGAACAGCGTGTGGAAGGAGTGCAGACTCTGCTCACGCTGCACGGAGCGAGCGTTGGGGCCGTCGATGTTGGGGGTGCACTCGGGGGGAAGTGTGCCCGGCAGTTGCTGCTCAGTCAGCTCCTTGTACCTGTGAGGACAGCCCACCTGAGTCTGAAGTCACATGACCAAACATGGACCATTCCAGTCAAAATGTGTTTTGCTAGCAGTCAGCCACTCGCCCCTTACGTCATTTATAGACACTTATAGAAAATTAATCTTTTCTTAGAAATGTAAGGACCGTTTTACTGCCATCTAGTGGACAAAGTTTGCTCACTTCTCCTTCAGCTCCTCGGTGGAACCCTTGTCGGGGAACATGGAGGAAATCGCCTCGAATATCTTGTCGGAAGGAAACTTCTTGCTGCCTTCAGCGAGCACTCGGCCTGCAAATACCCAAGAGTGAGTTTCAGATGCTGAAGTTGGACCTTGAGAAGAACCAGGTCTCGTCAGAACTAAACCTAACTTGCAATAGGTTCACTTATCAACATCCCTCAGAAGTGGGAGGACCAGGAGTAAACTCAAAACCAGTCGTGAACTCACTCTCAGATGCCGGTCCGTCTTTGCGAGGTTCTTCCACGTCCATCTTGTAGTCCTGCTCTTCCTCCTCCTCCTCCTCATCCTCTTCTTCCTCCTCGTTGTCGCTGTACTGACCCAAAGCACCGACCAGCTCCACGAAGATCTCGTCGTTGATGAAGCCACACTCTGGAGGACAGTCCAGGTTTAAGGATTGTTTACTGTACACCTTGTTGATTTGATTCAGAACTAAACGTCAGGCGTTTCCACTCTTGTGTAGTGGCTACCATTTACTTGCAGTCAGAACAAAACACTCGTGGGTGACTTTATCTTTTTTTTTAATTCTCCTTTCCACTCTTTGCCTCCATCTAGTGGCCAGTGTGTCAACTGCTATGGTAGGGGAAAGCACAAGTGGAGCAAAAAAGATCACAGGTTCAAATCCAGCAAGTCTTGGAAAGAATCTTCACCTTTATGTGTTGATTATTTTAGACACTAGTTTCCTCCCAGAACTAGAACCCTCAAAATGTGATGGACCAACACCAGCATGTGATCCAGCAGCCCTCTATACAGACGGTTCTCTCACTTACCCCGATCACCGTGGACTTTTCCGTCATAGTTCTTGATAAGTTCTTCAATGAAGGTTCCATCCTGGTCCAGGATCTCATCTCCCATGTAGGGAATGTTGTGCAGCACCGTCTCATCTTCCACCTAACAAAGACACAAGAGACCTTAAGGTCCAGCCAACAGAACGTATAACATGTGTCATGATGATGATGATGATGATGATGACCACAAACCATGAAGTTCTGCTGCAGCGGTGACCACGAGTACATGACTGGCACAGAGGCAACTGCATTGAGCGTCTTCAGCGGGATGACCTGTCTGGGGAACTCAGAAAAGCAGCTGTCCACAGTGCACTGCAAATAAATAGGATCTCAGGAACTGTTATGGCAGAAGAGAACACGAACAACCCACCTCTCTGGTTCCACGTAACGAGCCCACAGACGTCATGATGTGCGCCGGCTGGATCCTGCGGGTCTTCCACTCTTGGTTCAGGATGTCGGTGCGCTCAATGATCTTTAGGCGATTCGTGTTGAACATGCTCTGTGGAGGACACACCGGTGAACTCCAGCTGATGCCAATGCTAACAAGTCTGAATAAAAATGTTTTTCTGCTGATGTCACAAATCGTGACCATGAGTGACACGTGCAGGCAGAGAACTATGTAACCGCGTCCACCAACCTTGACTTCTCCGGCGCGTCGGAAGCGTTTGAGCTGCCGCAGCTTCATGTACTCGGACTTCACTCTCTTCTTCCAGCATGCCGGGCCTTTCCCCGAACGCTTTCCAGTCAGCACCATTGTCGACCTGCACGAGAAACGTTGACTGATGCTGACTTGGGTGAAACAAGTCTACAAGTTACCTCTTGCAAAAAAAAAAAAAAGGGTGAAATTCCAAAGGGAAGATTTTTTCTTCTATCGCCAACAAATCAAAATATCATTTGAGATAATTATACTAAACAATGTTCAACTCTGAACAAAAGAATGCAACTTTAAAGTAAACTAATATTGGCATTACTCCTAGCATATACATTTAAACATTAGTCTTTTGATGGTGCGTTGCAGCCTACTCCCATCAGTGTTTGATCGAAGTGGTTTGAGTGCTGTATAGCAAAGGAAGTGCCACTGATTATTAATAATAATAATAATTATAACAACACAGGAGCCAACAATGTAACATACAATGATTCTGAAAAACTTGACATTTTAATTGTCATGACAAGTTTACGTGTTTAAAAATACATGTTGTTCTCATCTATCCGAGTGGAGTCACATCCTGTCCTTCACACACGTCAAAGAGAAACAGATCAAGTTCTGATCTTCACCACAACAGTTAACAAGGATGACTCCTTCGACCAGTAGGACTTCACGTTGTTGTCTTGCCTCCAAATTTCATCAAACTGACGATTTGTTCCGCTCACTTCGAGCAGTCTTCACGCGGCTCGGGACTCCAAAAGTTCCACCACAGACCACCGGTCTACAGATCCCTCCACACAACACTCACCACTGACAGCAGCTCCGACAGCTTCGTCTTTTTCTTAGGTTGGCAACAAACCTCGAGACACTAACCACTGACAACACGACACACCGGCAAAGCTAGCTAACAAAAAAAATCACAAAGAGCCGAGAACATCCGGAAAAGTGTCCACACCTCCCGAAGGATAACACGACGTCGGCTCGCTCACCTGTCGGGCAGGTGTTCTCTTCATCCACTGGTGCGATCGCAGACCCGAGACTGGATTCAGAGCCAAACTCCTCTTTGTGTTGTGTTAGCTGTGCTAGCGTGTTCCGGCTACCTCTGAGGCTAACTAGCACTTAGCTGCGGAGGAGGGGCTTCAGGGGAAGCACGCGCTGCTTTTCAACAATCCGAACTCGAACACCTTGTCCTCGGGCACGTTCGTTCAGATCGCTACGGTCGGTGTGTGTTTCTGGGCGGTAGCTTCGTCCTCCTGCAGGTTTTTGTTCGGCGGATGAAACACTTTTAATGTTCGTCATTCAAACTCTGACCGCCCACCTCGACTGCAGAGACTCCAGAGGCGCCAAACGTTTGGACCAATCACAGAGCGCCTCCGATGATGGCTGATGTCCGGTGCGTCGTGATTGGTCGTTCGTCTCAGGGCGCCTGCGTATAGGATGGAGCGTCGGACCGACGACGTTTGTATGGTCTTTCTTTGTTCTCGCCGATGATTGACAGCAGACAGATGGGCGGATATGATTGACAGCTACCTGAAAGAGGCGACGTCGTTGGTCATGATCACATCAGCTTGACATGACATGTCAGAATAAAAGTCAGCACCTACAAGTCTGACACGGTTGTTGTTTGCACCTGAGAGTACAGGTTATCACGTGACTTAGGTGTGGAGAAAGGCAGCCATAGAGTAAGTAAGTGATCATTTTTATTTGTATAGCGCTTTTTCCAGACCAGGGTCACAAAGCACTTAAACAATCAAAACAATATTCAATAAAGTATATACTTTAAAGGTCAAGATAAAACTGATAACACAACAGGAGTTCCAGAAAATCAAGGAAAAGCCTGAACAAATAAAAACGAAGCAGTGAAGTTCAGAGGTCATGGAGGTGTTCGCCTGTGTGTTCAGGGTCTGCCCTTCACTGGTTCAACACCTCGACTGACTTCTCATAGAGGAGCAGTTTTTCTACTGCGAGTCTCTCCTGGATAACTGAAGCTTGTATGTCGCAACATCCCGGACAAAACTGAAGCCCTCAATTACCAGGACCAATGCAGGAATGTTTGTTTTAAAGGGTAAGTTTTCCCAAATTTATTTATTTTTTTATCGTTGTCTACTCACCCTCATATCGACTAAGTGTTGGGATTACGTTCATTTATTTAAGTCATTCTGGACCATTTCTAATGTTGAGGCTTCAATTAAATATGGACATTACAGATGAGCAGGAGGTATTTTGATGTTTATTACTATTATTATTTTTTAATGAAGACGAAGACCACTGATCTCCAGTCACTACATTAAAATGGACTTACATTTTAGCCTATAACTAAAAATGCAGAACAGCTGTGAATTTGTTTTAATCTTCATAATTAAATGGAACTTTCCTGGCCCAGTTGACTTTTTAATACATTTTTGTTTTAAAAAAGTTCCACGTTAAAGTGTGATACCAGAGCAGACCTGTGACTGTACGGGTTTATTTAAAGTGAAAACCACATGTTTTTCTTGACCAAAATGAATGAAGGGTTAACAGCAACAGTAGCTGCTCATCAGTGATGTTCGACTGTTTTTTTTAATGAAGGGGCCCGACAGTGACGTCACTCAGGCCCCCGGGATGTCCGACCAGGACTCCGATCAAAATACTTTTACTGTACAGGACAGACCGGCGTCGAGTCGCTGGTCTCGCCGCTGAACTGACCAGAGCATTTAAGGAGAAAAGCAAAATTATGTGGTTACGTAAATACAACTGTATATATGATTATTAAAAACACTCACGAGACGTGAATCCTCGAAACCAGCAGCTACCGCCAGGTTCAACGAGTGCGTGAAGTCCCGCCCTGGACGAAAGTTATTGGTTTACACGAGGTGCGTTCATGGCCAGAATCCAGCGTTTATTACACCTTTGTGCTGCTGGAAGATTGAGTATAAATTTTGTATTATTGATCCTATAAAATCGACCCTTTTCAAATTTTGGAACAAGAAAAAAAGGATAAACTTAAACTACTTACTAAATACGTGTTTATAAGAAAACTTAGAGTATTCAAACTGCTATACTCTCTCTGCAACTGTCCTTATATGAGTAGAGCATGATGACAGCAGGACTCAAAAGACAATAAACCAATAATGAGGATACAAACAAGGAGAAACCAATTTGGCCGATTTTTTCCCCTCTTTAGTAGGTTCAGATTTTTACTTTTCTTGATTAATTTGAAGAAACCTGCTGTAGGCCAAACCTGCTCAACCAAGTTCAATTTTAAAATGCATACAAACTTTAAAAAGCATGAAGACAAGTGCTCCTGAAGGGGGAGCTCCTAATCTTTATTCAATCTAGATTAACATCATTATATATTAAATATTTCTGAGCTCAATTTAACTCTGTTTCTCTATAAGCCACTGTATACTGCATTTCATGAGCTGTATAAAAATATACAAATATGTTCAATAAGATAAATGTTTCAATCAAAGAGTTAAGAATGATATGTCATTAACATTTTTATTGGTTAATCTTTTATTTCACAAGAAAAGATGACGAATAAAAAGTCATTGAACCATCAACTTTCATATGCATACAACAATATTCCTGTTTACTTGTGATACACAAATAATTTCTCATAGAAAACTTTTCTTGCAGTTTTTCATACAGAACTTGTAACCGGTGTCTATCTGTCTGTCAGCAGTTTACATGAGTTAAACACATTCACTTTTTTGAGATGCTCTATCTGCTCTCTTTGGAAGTAGGGTAGTTCATGTTACCCAACCCTGTAAATTACAGGTAACATTTTATTTATCATGGGTTACAGGCTAATAACACATAATAATTTCTCGGCACTCAAGGTCGCCTTACATAAAAATCAACACAAGTAAAACACAATTAAAACATGAAGACACATAGAAAACATAATAAAGTAATTAAGTGCAGTAAACAGGTTTTAAATAAGTGCGTTTTTAAGAGGAGATTTAAAAAGATAGATAAAATGTTATAATGTTCCTTTTTCCTACTCTAATGTTAACTAGACGGTGATATGAAATTGATAAATGTTTAAGATTGAATAACACTGAATGTTGACAAATGAATTACATCTCGTTTAGCACGGAGTGGTGAAAATGAATTAAATCCAATAAAAAAAAGACGATATAAATACATTTATTATAAGTATTTTGGATGTCGTCAGTGTTTTACATGATGCTTTAAAATCTCAAAGTCCTTCGATATCAAATGATAAAAGTTTAACAAGCAGCGGTTTCACGGAACGAAGCGTCAAGAATTCACGCTTCAACTTTGTTTTTGTAATGACATCAGCCGCCTGTTCTCGCGAGAAGTGCAGCCTCTTGTTTATATGAACCTGCAGCTCCACGGCGAGTCTAACCGCCGCACTCGTACCTGTCCCAGCTGGAACTGTAGACCTCCAGGAAGGAACGCCACTTCTCCTGACGTCCTCCCCCTGCAGTGGTCTTCACGCCGAGGCCGAACCGGGACAGCAGCGCCTCCGCGCTCCCGGAGAGAGGGAGCGGCCTGGTCCTGGTCCCGCAGCCGAGACCTGCTGCAGCTGTGGCGGGAGGTGTCAGTGGACCTGCTGCCTCTCCGGTCCCGTTTGACCTCGACGCTTCAGGACGCCCCGTTCGTTTTCACCGAACTGTCCCCTTCGGAACGGAACCTCGGGCCGGACTCGGGTGGTGGCCGGTGGTGGTCGGAAACGAGCACGTCGGAACCGGAGCGGCCTGTTTGTTGTCGCGCGCCATGAACGTGCGCGGACAATAACAAGGAGGTTCCGGGAACTGAGGATGTCTCTGTTCGGGACCAGGGACGCTGTGAGAGAACCGGGCTCGGGGCCGACGTGAGGACCGGGGATGGGAGTGTCGCCGTGAGAGCTGCACCCGCGCGGGGCTAGTGAGGACGGACGATCATGACCCGGCTCTCTCTGGACCCCTGAACCCCCCCTCCCACCCCCTGTGATCCAGACCCCGGACTGGTGTTTTGTGGGACTCTCTGGAGGAGGTCTCGGACTGTGCATTTTTTTTGAGCTTCGACCAGTTCGAGTGTCGACCTGTCAGACCGTGCGAGCAGACCGGGGGTTCCGGGTCACACGTCTGAGATGAACCCGGTGAACGCGACCTCCCTCTATGTGTCCACGAGTCGCTCGGTCTTGCAGTGCGACCCCGGAGACCCCCGGGCCCTCTCCGAGCTCTGCAAGCTGCTGCCGTTCTTCCGCCAGTCCGTGTCGTGCCTGGTCTGTGGTGAGTCTCCAGGACCCCCCAACACTGATGGATTATTCATTCATTCATAGACTTAAAACTATGTATTGTTGTCATATATTTGACACGAGCGTGTGTGTGTGTGCACGTGTGCGTGCGTGTCTCAATGGAGCGTCAGTATTTGTCTCCCTGCAGCTGCAGCAGAGTCCCTGGTAACCGTGGTTGTTAAGGAAGTTCCTCTCAAAGAGCAGTTGTTGGTTTGGTTTTGGCAGCAGTTGGACCAGGAGTGAGTGTGAAGAGGGGATGAGACTGTCCTCACAGAGGAACATGTAGTGACGTTTAAATTAAACTTAAAACAAGTGTAAATGATCCATTTGGGTCCCTTGTAAGTCTTCTGACTGTGCTGCTCTGCCTCGCCGCCTGGTGGCGCTGTTACTCATGTAGATCTTCCAGCGTTGACCATCTTCAACTAAATTTTTATCGTCATAGTTCCTCAGATGATTGATCAAATGACTAAGAAAAACTACTGTTATGTAGCCAACTGTTATAGATGTGACGGTCAGAGTTGACAACAAATCAGAACGTTAGTCTTTCTTTTTCTCCCTCCCAGGGAACCTGCTGCAGGACCCGATCGCCCCGGTGGACTCGTCCTGTCAGCACTACGTGTGCCGCGGCTGCAAGGGTCAGCGGATGCAGCTGAAGCCGTCCTGCAGCTGGTGCAAGGACTACTCCCGCTTCCAGGAGAACCGGCAGCTGTCGCTGCTGGTCCACTGCTACAGGAAGCTCTGTCGCTACATCACCCAGTCGTCGCTCGCCCCGCACATCGCCACCGCCGCCAGCACTTCTCCGGACCTACAGGCGGTTCTGAACGAGGGTCTCGGGCAGGTCGGGAGCGAGGAGGACCAGCCCGAGGGTCCGCACACTGCACCCCCTTCGGACAGCGCTGGCTCAAGGGAGCCGGCGGCGAGTACGGTGAACGGACTCAATGACTGTAACGGTTTGGCTGGCACGGATCCCCGAGGTTTTGTCGTGAAGGAGGAGGGCTTCACGGAGGAGGTCCCGGTCTGTGTCAGGATCCCCCGGGAAGCTGAACTTTGTGACATCGGCAGCTACGGGGACGACCAGAACCACAGTGGCGGGCCGCTGCTGCTGAGTGTGGAAGAGGTCCTCCAGACTCTGGACTCGGAACCTGTGTCTGAGTCCTGTACAGACTCCGTACCCCAGGCTGCCCTCCGTGGCCCATGCCATCCCCACGAGGCGGACCCCTCCCACCTGTCCAGGTTGACCCCCTCGGAGCCCACGCTCCATCTCCCCGCTCAAGCCCGAGTATTTCACCGATGCCATCGTAAACGTTCTCGCTCCGAGAGTGACAGTGAGAAATTGCAGCCCCTTCCAATCTCCAGCCTTCTGCAGGGGTCTTCCTTTGGGGCCAACTCCTCCCCTGTGCACACCCCCCTTGTGCAGGATCCAAAGTTCCCCGCCGCATCACAGCACCCCCACCTGGCTTCGGTGCCCAATGGCTGCTGTCCCAAGGTGGGCAAGACTGTCCTCATCTCAAGTAGGACCCTCAAAAAGACTGTGGACCACCACGGGGGCACAAAGAAGGTTTGTGCGAAGGCCCGACAAGGTGCCTCGAAGCCCTGTCCCCAATCCCATGACCGGGTCCTCCCTCACACACTCACTCACCCCCCGAGCCCATCCAAGCCTCAGTACAAGAAGCCGGTGGAGAAGAAAGGCTGCAAGTGTGGTCGAGCGACGCAGAACCCTTCAGTGTTGACCTGCAGGGGGCAGCGTTGCCCCTGTTACTCGAACCGCAAGGTAAGAACTGGTTGATGACACAGTCCTGACCAATCAAAAAACATTTAACCACAAGATACTATGTTTTTGTTTTCTGTTTTAGGGTAATTCACTTTACAGGAGTTATTTTAGTTTTAGCAGATTTAATCTGTATTTGTTCATCTTGCCCACTTTAGGTTGACCCCTAACTTTTTTAATTATAGTGAGTTTTGATTTTGGTCAACAAAAACTTTTAGTCACACAGTTGTGAAATGTGCTTCGTACTGTTGATAAACCCAAATTGTCTTTTATAGAACCAATTAATCATTTCCTTGTGGACTGGTGCTGTGTCTCAAATCACATACTTCTCTTGGTATACTAGAAGTTAGTATGCATCAGGATAGTGTACTTACTAACTAGTACGCAAATTCTCAACAGATAGTATGTCTCAAATCAAACACTGCTGCTACGCACTAACCGGAATTGACGTGACGGCTTCTTCTTCTACTTCTATTTAACGATGTTGCAACCAGCTGTTGGAATGTTATCGACACCTGCTGGCAGTTGGCAGTTTGGAAAAAGAAATGAAGAAAAAATATGAGAATCGGAATATTTGCGAAATATTTAAGCTGGTATCAGCACCGAAGACGTGTCATCCTCCAACTGCCGCTGAAAATGCACCTGTAAGTAAATTAATATATATATATATATATATATATATATATATATATATATATATATTAATTTACAATTTACTTATATATATATATATATATATATATATATATGACGTTACTTCCGTTTAAAACTTCATTAAGATGGCGGCCATTTAGGGTGGTTAGTGTCCATTGAACCATACTCAGTTTTGTGGGCGTTTTAGTACGCCAATTTAGTGTGCATGACGCACTAAATTTCGCACACTAAGAATTGAGACGCGCTGACGCACTAAAAATACTAACTTTGAGTACGCAAGCATGCGATTTGAGACACAGCATGGGAATAGACACAATTATTCGTCGTTTTCAAAAGTTGAACCATGCATGCTCTGATGCAGTCACGCTATCACCCACAGGCGTGTCTGGACTGTATCTGCCGCGGCTGCCAGAATTCGTACATGGCGAACGGCGAGAAGAAGCTGGAGGCCTTCGCCGTCCCGGAGAAGGCTCTGGAGCAGACGCGGCTCACGCTGGGCATCAACCTCACCAGCATCACGGCGGCCGCCCTGCGCAGCCCCAGCGCCGCCTCGCCCGCCAGCACCCTCCTCAACGTCACCACGGCGACCGGCCCGTCCGTCACGCAGTCCTTCATGTCGGGGGCGGGACACGACGGCCGAGGCTTCGAGGACTCTCTTGAGATGAGGTTCGATTGTTGATGCCTCACATTCCCCGCCCAACACAGGCAGCTACAGTGACCGTGGGCGGCGCCACCTGATGACGAGCCAGGGGCGATCCAGTTCTACTGACAGGCGGGAAGACGCACTAGTGTGTGTGTGTGTGTGTGTGGTTGTGTGTCTGAGAGAGTCATAGGTGTAATTT
Source organism: Callionymus lyra (assembly GCF_982586985.1). Classification (NCBI taxonomy): domain Eukaryota; kingdom Metazoa; phylum Chordata; class Actinopteri; order Syngnathiformes; family Callionymidae; genus Callionymus; species Callionymus lyra. Next base: position 25,186,077 of record NC_141821.1, read on the forward strand.
ATATAAAACTGTTTTGTAAACTTCACTTCCTGTTTGACATCGATAAGAAACGGGAGTGGGCGGAGCTTCAGTCGACGTTGATCACTGACAGGAAGTCGATCTGTTTTTATCGGAGGCAGCTGTTCCTTCAGAACAAACAAAAAAGACTGACATTTGGAGACAACTTTGATGGGTATATGGGTTTATTTCAACATTATTTACATTTAGTGGAACAACAAAAAAAACACTTGCCTTCAGATTCACCTGACCTCTGAGGTAGATACACAAAAGAGCAAATGGGTCAAAAGGAAGTTACAATTTGTATAATAAAAAAAATATTAGAGAAAATAAAACTTCAAAGTTTACCCTGACCCAGTAAATCACAACCCTGGTGTGACATCGATAAGTCGGTGTCGCTTTCTAACTCAACGGAAGCAACGTCATGAAAACATTTTAACTTGCATTGCATTTTTTAATTGTTAGAGACCTTTTTAATATTACACAACACTCATCAAACAAAAAAAAAGTACATCTACAGAATTAGCTTCAGACTTGTTGGTTTGCAGGAAATTAGAAGTTTGTCAGTCGAATACACGTTGTGTCCTTAGATGTGAGGCGCTGCTGAAACTTTGCTCACTTCCGGGGGGGGGGAAACATGTGCTGCTGAAAACTGACTTAGAATGACAACATCTGCAGTATTTATTGTGTATGTGAGTGCGTGTGTGTTCGTTCCTGCGGGGCATTTCAGAACCTGTAAAATATCTGTAACATATTTCCAGAAAATGAAAACGTAAAACATCAAGTGTTTTGGATTATTTACCCTGGAGTCTGAGAGTCCTCCGGTGCCCTGAGAGTCCTATTAGCCGGTCGCAGCTGAGTGACTTCCTATGTGACACTGGAACAAGATGTTCTCATTATACACAACGATTAGTCCATTAACATCTCTTTATACGTTCAACTTTTGGAATCTGAGCTCATGTAGGGTTGGGGGGGTCTCTCCATGGGTGGTGGTCTTCAGTTGTGTCTGTTTTCTAGAAGGTTCATGTGAGTTCGCCCAACCCGCCTGCATGTGCTTTGTGGACCATGGCCTTCAGGGGGGGTTCTGTCTGGTGGTCTCAAGATTGGATCACTGCTTTTTGCAGATTTGATAATCCTACCGGCTCCAAGACATGGCTCCAAGTCCATGGTTCTCGGTAGAAAAATGTGGGCTGCCCTCTCCAGGCTGGGATGAGATCCTGCTCTAAGTGGAGGAGTATAAATATCTTGAGGATCTTGTTCACAAGTAAGGGTAGAATCGGGTTTGAAGGGCAGAATAATCTGCAGACGACAAGGCTCTTGATAAACCAGTAAAACTAAGTAGCCCGTGGTCATGAGCTATAGCTAGTTAGCTCGATAAGATCACAGTTGTAAGCAGTCCAAAAGAGTTTCCTCCACAGAGAATTGGTGAGCATCCAGGAGGTGGACTGGGAAAGGGATGTCTGGCCTTTCTTACTGAGGCTGTTACACGACAGACGAGGAAGAGTGACAGACAAATATAAGGTTGTTGTTTTTTTTTAGTTAGTTCCTTGATGACTTCATTCATTCATTCATTCTCAACCGCTTTATCCCTTACCGGGGTCGCTAGGAGACTGGAGCCTATCCCAGTATCATAGGGCGAGAGGCAGGGGACACCCTGGACAGGACACCAGTCTGTCGCAGGGCACACAAAGGCAGACAACCATCCAAACACATTCTAAGTATTTTAAATTCTAGCCTAATTGAAGGGTTTCAAGAAACAATCTCCAGTTGTCCATCACTATGGGGACTAACTGATGATGATGATGTAGAGGAGGAGCTAACTGTTAGCACATTAGCTTAATAGACACTCAACCATAGATCTCCATCCAATGAAGCTCAACAAGAAACACCAAAAGCAGGCCAACGACAAAAAATAACTGACCCCGGTTTCCACCAATTACAATCAATAGTTAAGATCCAAATAATGTGTGTTTAACTGGGAGTTCATTGGTGGCTAAATCCAGCATTTGACCTGCAAGATGTGAGAGCGGTTTGTTGTGTAGACACTTTGCTCTTAACTAGTCAGTGGTTGTCTGTCAATATATATAATGGACTGCCTGGGTTTTCTCCACCTTACCTCCCAGCAAGCTGGGACACAATCGGCTACCTTGGCGTTGGAAAAAGAACCTAGAAATATCTTTAAAAGATTTTGATGTCCAGGAAGACTCAAGGCTCCAGTTCTGTTGTGTTCTTCAAACAGCGACACTTGTGAAAGTAAACACCCTGACAGCCAGCAGTTGAAAAAGAAAGTGTGATCACATGTTGACTGCAGCGCAGGCTGACAGATGGTGGAGCGATAATGACAATTACCAGACAAACAAAAGAATCAACACTGTAGATTTATTTTACATATTTACACACATAAAACAATATATTTACATTTCAATTTGGGTCTGTTCTAGCTCTGAGTCTGTGCATGTGAAGCTGCTGGAACTTTTACGTGATTTGGAGTCAGTGGAGCTTCAACATTCCAACGTCAAAGATCTTTGAAATAAAACTTGAATAATATTGACATCTCTATATACACACACACACGCACACACATGAACACACACGCCAGTGTAGTCTAATATTCCGTTGTTGACATCACTCCCATTGAATCAACATCTAGCTGATCAGAAAGGCTCCGAAGAAGCTGCTCTTCTCATCCATGTCCACAGCAGAGGCATTGGTCACGGTGACAAACAGACGATCGCCTATGCTGAGAGGAAACAGCCCCCCCTGGTGGGCGGAGTTCAGAGAGAACTGGGAGCCCCGGGACCAGCAGGAGGTTCGACTTGTCTTCATCAGCAGGAAGGGATCTTTGTATGAGGTCACCTGGTGAGAGAGGAGGGTTAGTTTCCTAGCGGTGACATGGGATTGTCGTCATGGTGACCAGTGTGTCTTCAGTCTTTCAACTGTGTCTTCAGTGTGTTCACTTGTGTCTCAATTGTGTCGTTACCAAGCCTTCTTTAGCATGTCTTCACCTTTTTGTAGATGTACTGCAGAAGGGGTTGTCCTCTTTCTTCCGACTCTTCCTCGCTGTCGCCCTCAGGCGTGTGAGTGTTTCTGAAGTACGTCTGAGCGTAAACGTAGTAGAGTCCGGGCTGAGAGACCACCAGCTCGCCGTCCACCAGCCGCACGTCCTGCAGGAAGGCCAGACCCTTCTGACTCTCCCACCACAGGATCTTCTGACCCTGAATGCGATGACCCGACGACGCGGGAGCTGATGACACGAGAGAGCGATGTCAGACTCGAACACAAGTTCCGTTTGCTCTGTTTTTCAGCGATGATGTTATCATCCAGCAGGAAATGACATCACTGATGTGCTACAATAGAATGTTACTCTGTCTCACCGCCCCCTCCTTCTTTTCTTCCTGTTTCCTCCCGCTCCAGTTTGGGAACAATATTTCCTGTCACATGGGCGGCAACTTTTGGGCGTGGTGAAGCTTTTTCATCCAGGACAAGTGAGGGCAGCACCCGCGAGACTTCGTCTGAAAAACAAAGGGGAGGAGCCTCCGTCTGACCATGAAGGAAGGAACGATGGGGAACTTGAAGCCTTACCTCTGACTGCTGATGAGATCAGTCTCTGGTGACGCTGGGACAAACTCTGCAGGTTGAAAAATACTCGGATCAAATCAAGTCCGCCGCTGACCCAGGACCAGACGTCCTGGTCCCCTCACAACATTGGTGGTCAACAAATGAACCCACAAAAAATCGTTCAGCACATCCCAGGACATTCACCTGCTCACACAGAGATCCTGACCAGGTTCATGTAAACCTCCTCCTGGACAGCTGAGCAGACTCTGTGATCCAGATCTCTAACATTTGAATCCACACAAAGTGTGCGTTGATGTGTCCATGTTTGTGTATCAGATCATAAAGTATTAGTTTGGGGAAAACGTGTGTCAAAATTCATACAATACTATCTGACTGTGTGACTCCGTGTGGGTCCGTGTGTGTTCAGGTGACTACATTCCAGTGCTGATTACCGCTGGATCAGGTCTCCTCAGTGAAAGAGGTCTTTGTGAGTCTGCAGTGGATTCTGAGGGCGCTCTTGCTCGAATGATGATGATGATACACATCTCTATTCAACGACGTCAGGAAGATATGTGGTGGACAAGGAGCTAAGAAGACACAACTCTCCATCGACGATGGATTTCTACTCTCACGAGACGACAAATTCAAGAGTTTCTCGGTCTGAACTCCAGGACATCAAGTTGTCCAGGCTATTCACAGAGTAGACTCAGGATGACTCTATCACTACTGCTCTGACTGTTACATTGAGTCAATGAGGCTCAGGCATCCAACAGATATATATCTCATGAGGCAACAGATCAGCGGTGGAATCATGGAAATCTGTTACCTTTTCAATGAGCAGGTGGAGCTGCTGCGTGACCTGCCAGCAGGGGTCGCTGCGCGCCGCAGTGAGGCTCTGAAGGTCACTCGTCAGACAGGAAACACTGCTGCGGGCGAAGGTCTCCTTCATCTGCGGAGAAACAGTTCGTATCAAACTCGTCGTCAACTGTATTTGAATTTTATTTTTGACACAACTAATGGTTTGATTTAAGAGTGTCTTAAATTGATCTTTGACCTCTATTGTACTCATCAGTACGTGTCTGTTTGTACAAAAGTCTTGGTTTGTCTGCACGTAATAAATCCAAAAAGCCTCCAAAGTGACTTGTTGTATAAACAAAGCAGGGCGTGATTACAGCTGGCTGGAGGAGGAGTAAAGAACATTATTACGTCATATCGTGCGCTCTCGCAGCCTCTTGTTTGCTGAGATTTCAGACCTGGGGGAGACCTTTATAAAGTAATCACTTCAAAACATGGTCATGCATCTTGGAGAGGAAGATTTTAACATTTAAAACATGTGACTTAGCCAGGAGTGTTCGGTTTTAATATTAGATGCCCTTAAATGTCTTACAGTCTCCCAAACCACTCAACAAAATGTCTTTAAAATCAACAAGTAAACTATTGACCTCTCATTGACGTTTTAGGGGGAATGGAAGCTGAAACAGGTCAATGGGACACAAGGGTGTCAGAGGTCACCCATGAAAAGTCAAATACTTTAAATGAAATTCATACCACATTTAAAACATACAGTGTGAAATAATGATGATTTCCAGAATTTCAGCTCCTTTCCGCAATTTTAAGGCCCATGATCCACCTTAACTTATACATAAGTAAAAACCACGTATCATTAACTGTTTTTAATGTGCTGTGAATGTAATTTCTAAACGTATTTGTAAAAAAAACACAAACGCACACACACTCTGGCTCCACAAGTTGTTTATGTGTTTCACGCTGTGATCATAAAATGTCGAACCTTGTCTGCTCTAACACTGCTGACAGAACAATGCCTGTCCAACCCGCTCAGATCAGAACCAGAAACTCATGATCAGTGTCGAATACAAGACTCTAGTTCTGGAGGTTTTAAATGCTCTAGCACTCACAAAAAAACATTCTTTCTCACGCACTTACACTAAATCAAAAGTGAAAGTTATTTCATGTTTCATGTGTTTATCAAGGTTAATAAAAAACATAGATATTTTCTCAGCAGTATTTTCAAGAAAGCACATCAGAACCACACAAGTACTGGTTTCCATTTTGAGCTGCTATGTTGTGTTTCAGAAAGTATTAGAATAACAGTATGTGTAGCAGAAAAGTCTATGAGAAACACCAATAAACACCCATACCTACACACACACACCTGCTCAGGTCAGTAGTAGTAATACATGAGTGAATAAATTAAATGAACAAGTACAGTATTGAGCAGTTCATGGCAGCAGGAGAAGCCACAATAAATGTTAATAGTCGTAATAGGATCTTTATAATACAGAGTACAGACAGTACTGCTTGAGTACAAGTACTAGGAGAGAAATGGTGACGTCATGGTTTTAGAAGTAGTCATAGTACTATTGCTAGAAACAGTAGCAGGTACTTTTGTACTACACCGCTGACTGTGGGGTGCCAAACCCCCGGTCAGGGGACCGGTACCAGTCCCTGAGTCACGTGTTACTGGGCCGCACAGAAAGAAAGAAAAAATAACGTATAGAATGTCTGCTGTATTGATGGATCTACTGACTCCTTCAAGAAACATCTTAAGACGTTTTTATTTGTTCAGGCTTTTCCTTGATTTCCAGGAACTCCTGCTGTGTTATCAGTTTTATCTTGACCTTTAAAGTATATACTTTATTGAATATTGTTTTGATTGTTTAAGCGCTTTGTGACCCTGGTCTGGAAAAGCACTATACAAATAAAAATTACTTACTTACTTACCTACTTACTTAAAGGTATTTTCTTTTGAAAGAAAATATAGTATTTTCTTTAAAAATGACACTAGCCGGTGACTATTGACACTTCAAGATGCTCAGTCAAGTTTACTCCAAAAATAAACCTGCAAACTAGAGGAAAAATGTTTTTATATGAAGGTAGATCCGTAAACATAATTTAATTTAACCGGTCCTCAAAAATGGTAGGGGACCCCTTTATTAAGGAAGAAAAACACTGAAAACTCTAACAGGATTCTTAAGAATCATTGTAGCAGCAGTAAACTGACATAAGTTCATGAACGCAGCACCGTCGACTGTAACATAAAAAACATTTTGAACTTTGAACTCTTTCAACTTCCTGACACACTCCTGTGTACATCAATCAAGGTGTGTGTGTGTGTGTGTTTGTGTGAGTGTGTGTTGTCTCTAAGATCCTTGAACGCACCACCACGCATCTAAAATAAAGTTGACACGAGCGGGGAGACGTTCACGGAAAGGAAAACACGCTTTTTCTGAAAAAGCAAAACGTGGAGGCGCGCTCCCGCGCTGTCCGAACATGCGTGTGTGCGCGTGCTCACCGAGTTGAGGGTGGTGGTGAAGTGCAGGACCGTGATGGTCACGACCACCGTCTGCAGCAGGATCGCCACCAGCAGTAGGACCCCGAGCTTCGGACCCGAGCCGGTCATGACAGCAGACCGCGGCCCGGCACCGCAGCGGCGGAGCAGAACCAGAGCAGAACTGGACCTTCCAGAACAATGGCAGAGAACTGACTTGTAAACTTGTCCCCAGGAAACACACCGGGGGGCGGGGGAGGAGGGAGGAGAGGCTGGAGGAGGGAGGAGGAGGAAGAACTTTTAAATCATCGGGAGGTAAAACAGTAATTCTATTTTTAGTTCCAGGACTTTTTACTGCTGGTTTTAGAAGTACAAGTACAAGCAGTAATAACACCAGTAGAAGGTGAGAGTATTTTTTATAGCAGAGTGGACAAAGAGTCGTACACATGAGGAACGAAAATAAAAACTTTAATAACGGGTAGCATAAAGGAAGGTGGTATATGTAGTATACCTGTAGGTTGTGCAGTACCAATAGCTTATGGTGTAGTAGTGGGAAAAAAGTAGTATTATAGTCGACTCGGCAGTACAAGTGCAGGTAGTGGTAGAAGACTTGTAGTGGTAATAAAATAAGTAGACATATTAATTTCTGTAGTAGTAGCACTAAAAGAGGCAGAAGTAAAAATAATAGTAAAAGTAGTGAATAAAGTACTAATTACAGTAAATATATCCAGTTGCCTGTATTGCTGTAGTCTTGGTACTAAATCGGGTAGAAGCATGTAAGTATTTAGTAAGTATTTAGTTGACCTGCAGGAACAAACAAGTTTGTGGTTAGTTCTGTCTCACATGACCTTCAGTCACTGTGATATGGACGCCAAAGTGTTTTCCCTGAAAGAGATGTTCTGTGCCAGATTGGTTTCCTCAGTACAGCTGTTCGTGCTGACCTGGTCTACCGTTGACCCGGTCAACCGATGACCTTGTCCACTGATAACTGCTGCAGCATCAACAAATGTGGATGTCGGTGACCTCCTGAAGACACGCGTCCTCCGATATAAAACCATATATCAGAAAGTGCACATCGACAGTTAAACAAGCACAGGTTACACAACATTCCTCCTCCAGAGAAGTGGCTCAGAACCAGAAACAGGTTGTTAAAGAAATCTTACATGTGCTGAGACTAAAAGCGTGTTAGTGAAGTACCAGGACTATGATGAGTAACAAATGGTGGGCCCAGATGAAGCGCAGTCTGCCAGACAAGCTGATAAGACTCCAGACCAAACTATTAATGGACCCCCCTCCAACATCTGGACCCAATCAGTGCGTTGTGTGTGTCTTTGCATGCAAGTGTGTGTCGGAACACAAAGAGAGTAGACCAAAGTCAGCTTAAGGTCGTGTCTCTGTATAAAGGTCACATCTCATCAGTTGTGAGTATGTCCACACACAAATAATAATTATTTTTGCAGCAAGTTGGACCACACCCTCCCCATCAACTCACACACACCCCCTTGGTCTCCCCCGTATCACTCCCACAAAGTCACATCTCTGCCGTGTCTGGTTCTGATCCAGTTCTGAGGACGGTTTTCTGTTTTCTGTCCTACAGGATTGTTATTCTACCATGAAAGACTCACAACACATGCCAGAGAAGTACAAAAATAGAGGTTAAGATACTCACACACAAGCATACACACAGACACACACCTGAAGTAGAAACAGAAACAAATTTAAAATGCACACAAAGAAATATTTGGGGGCTTTCCCAAAATGTTCTGGCTTCACTCTAACTTTCTAAGACCGTGTGTGTGTGTGTGTGTGTGTGTGTGTGTGGTTACGTCATCCCACTTTAGCTCTGGAGAAAGGCAGACCAGGCGTAGACGCCCCTCCAAGCAGCCCCCTGTGGTCGTATACAATTACCAAAATGTGTATTTGGATTTTTGTGCGTGGCTTGTGTGCGTGCGTGTGCTTACAGACAAACTGATGCAAGAATCCATCCGGTCATAATCACTCTCAAATGTTCATTATTAATAAATGGCTTAATGACTGTGAGAATCGACACAGATTGCAAACATATTCAAGTTCTTGTTCCTTAAGGACCAGGTTTTTCTGCTGAGACACGTTACTTGGATCTGATCTTGACCTTTTCTTTGGTCAAGAAACATAACAAGAAACATCTACAAGATTCTCTACAACCTGATGATGACAATAACGTCTCTGATGATAAATGAATGAAAAGATGAACAATGAAGGTGAAGATGATAGTGATGGCAAAAATTAGGGAGATGACAATGAGGATGACAATAATGACAGCGATAATGATGGAAATTATACAGTAATAATAAGAATAACGGGGATAATAACAAAAGCTATGATGATAATAATAATGACAGTGATGATGATGATGATGATGAACATCAAAATAATGACAGTGGTGATGTAAAAGCTAATTATAACAGTGATGATGAAGATGATAATAATGATATTGATGATGATGATAATGATGATGATCACAATAATGACAGTGATAATGATGATAATCATTACAGTGATGAAGATGATAATAATGACAGTGATGATGATGAAGATGATAATAATTACAGTGATGATGGTGAAGATGATAATAATGACAGTGATGATGATGATAATCATTAAAGTGATGAAGATGATAATAATTACAGTGATGGTGATGATAATCATTAAAGTGATGAAGGTGATAATGATGACAGTGATGATGATGATAATCATTAAAGTGATGAAGATGATAATGATGACAGTGATGATGATGAAGCTGATAATAATTACAGTGATGATGATGAAGATGATAATAATGACAGTGATGATGATGATAATCATTAAAGTGATGAAGATGATAATAATGACAGTGATGATGATGATAATCATTAAAGTGATGAAGATGATAATAATTACAGTGATGATGATGATAATCATTAAAGTGATGAAGATGATAATGATGACAGTGATGATGATGAAGCTGATAATAATTACAGTGATGATGATGAAGATGATAATAATGACAGTGATGATGATGATAATCATTAAAGTGATGAAGATGATAATGATGACAGTGATGATGATGAAGCTGATAATAATTACAGTGATGATGATAAAGATGATAATAATGACAGTGATGATGATGATAATCATTAAAGTGATGAAGATGATAATGATGACAGTGATGATGATGAAACTGATAATAATTACAGTGATGATGATGATAATAATGACAGTGATGATGATGATGATGATAATAATGACAGTGATGATGATAAAGATGATATAATGACAGTGATGATGATGAAGATGATAATAAGGACAGTGATGATGATGATGATAATAATGACAGTGATGATGATAAAGATGATATAATGACAGTGATGATGATGAAGATGATAATAAGGACAGTGATGATGATGATGACAATAATAACAGTGATGATGAAGTTGATAATAATGACAGTGATGATGATGATGATAATAATTGCAGTGATGATGATGATGATAATAATGACAGTGATGATGATGATGATGATAATAATTACAGTGAGGATGATGATAATAATAATAACAGTGATGATGAAGTTGATAATAATGACAGTGATGATGATGATGATGATGATAATAATTGCAGTGATGATGATGATGATGATAATAATTAAAGTGATGATGATGATGATAATAATAACAGTGATGATGATAATGATAATAATAACAGTGATGATGATGATCAAGATAATAATTACAGTGAGGATGATGACAATAATTACAGTGATGATGATGATGATCAAGATAATAATTACAGTGAGGATGATGATAATAATTACAGTGATGATGATGATGATGATGATGATGATGATGATGATGATAATAATTACAGTGATGATGATGATGATAATAATGACAGTGATGATGATGATAATAATTACAGTGATGATGATGATCAAAATAATAATTACAGTGAGGATGATGATGATAATAATTACAGTGATGATGATGATAATTACAGTGATGATGATGATGATGATGATGATAATTATTACAGTGATGATGATGATAATAATTACAGTGATGATGATGATGATGATAATTACAGTGATGATGATGATAATAATTACAGTGATGATGATGATGATAATAATTACAGTGATGATGATGATGATGATGATAATAATTACAGTGATGATGATGATAATAATTACAGTGATGATGATGATGATGATGATAATAATTACAGTGATGATGATGATAATAATTACAGTGATGATGATGATGATAATAATGACAGTGATGATGATGATAATAATTACAGTGATGATGATAATAAGTACAGTGATGATGATGATGATAATAATGACAGTGATGATGATGATAAAATTAATAATTACAGTGAGGATGGTGATAATAATTACAGTGATGATGATGATAATAATTACAGTGATGATGATGATGATGATAATAATTACAGTGATGATGATCATGATAATAATTACAGTGATGATGATAATAATTACAGTGAAGATGATGATGATAATTACAGTGATGATGATGATGATAATAATTACAGTGATGATGATAATAATTACAGTGATGATGATGATGATAATAATTACAGTGATGATGATAATAATTACAGTGATGATGATGAAGATCATAATAATAGATGATTAAGATGATATTAACGACATTGATGATGAAGATTATAATAATGACAACGAAGGTGATAATAATGATGATAATATCAATGATGAAGATGAGGTTGGCAATGATCCAGGCCCTCTCTGCTTCAGGTCCGATCCAGGTCTTGGGCCTCAGGATAAGGTGAACAATCTGACTCCAGATAAGATTCTTCTGCTGCCCATTCTCCCACCAACCTCTGCTAACTTTTGTTTTTCTGACCGCTGATTCATGTCAGACAGGAAGACACACGCACACACACACACACACACACACACACACACACACACACACACACACACACACACACACACACACACACACACACACACACACACACACACACACACAAACACCCCCCCCCCCCCACACACACACACACGCACATATATGCACACACACACCCATACACACACAGACCCACACACAGTGTTTTTCTTTCATCAGTGTTCTGATGAAGTTTCTTCCTCCGTCAACATTACTTCTCCAGGTCCTGCTCGAGGTCACTCGGTGGCCTCTGAGCTTTCACATGAGTCTGTGTGTGGATCAGCTTATCTTTACAACATGTTCAAATGTTCACATCTCAGTTCACAGATGACTTGGTCATTGTTTTCAGTTTCAATAAAACCTCGAGGACAGTGAGTTCCCACAGTCAACACACAATAACTGTTACAGTTGACCCTCTTTTCATCTGTAGTGTGCGCTGCAGCTGTGACGCTTGTTATCGACATCTTTGTCACATTGTTGGTGACTCTGGCAGTTTTCTCACAACGTTCATTTTTTATGATGACATGTGACTTTTGGTTCCTTATTTCCCTACTTAGTGAGTGATGGTGAGAATCAGCTCCGACAAGTCTCTTCGCAAACAACATGGTTGTATGAAGTAACAAGAAGCTGTGTGTGTGTGTTTCACAACAAAACATGATTATCTACAACCTTCTCAGACACATGTGGACCAGGCCACAGAGTCTGTCGACAACGGCTGATCCAGGTGAACCTCTCGGTCAGGTGAGGTCTGCTCGTCTTCAGCAGTCATGTGACCCCCACAAAGAACACGCCTCGGTTCTGTTGGAGCACGCCTGGACGAGACTGAAGAGAAGCAGGGCAGCAGATGTCGAAGAGAATATCCTTCATGTGGTTTTATTGCATTCAACAGAACATCCTGAACCTTTCAGTCTGACCGGCGGAAGGTTCTGGAGTGAGAAACCGTCCGTGAATCATCGTTTATGAACTCAATAAAACTAGATCTAGGACACAAATAGTCCGACACTCAGATTGGAGGCAGATGTTTCCAGCGGTTGCCAGTGACGCCACCTGCTGGACGGACACAGACTTTCACCGCTCGGGGCTCTCTTGGTAAGAGTCCCGAGTAGATCCGCAAATGACAACCACGAACGTTGTTTGACGAAACAAAACTTTGAATTTAAAGAATCAAATCTTAAGAATATAAATAAGTACATTTTATTAAAAAAAAAAAAAAAGCATTAAGACCTATGTAAAACACGCTACTCTTTTTAAAGAACACGCATTTTTGTTAATGACGTTATAAAACTACATGTGGGGTAAAACATGGAAAAATTGACCACAAACGTATTATTTTCTTTTTCTCTTTATTTTTCACATTTGTTTTCTATGTCTATCACGTGAACGTCATTTCCGTGTCTTACTTTTACAACAACCGGAAATACAGGTGGCGCTGCATTCACGGACATTGGTACTGTCAGCTGCGTCCACGAATAGTCCAAAACCTTGCTTAACACCATAACGTTTTTTTGTGCCAACTTCCCCAGGACCACCAGACACCGGTACCAGCCCACTTCTTCAGGTTTGTGCGAAGTTTGCTCTCCCTCGTCAACTTTACGCTGCTCGTGTTGTTTGTTCTCAGCTAGCTTCACTTTCACTTCTGACACAGACTCGCTCCTCAACACACCCGCCCAACATTAAGCTGTTTAATGTTGTTTTATTTTACTTCTATATATTAACTTGATCCCCGTCAAAGGGGTTATTTAAATGTATCTTTATTGAGTTTCCTGGTTCCGAGTTCACTCAGTGACGTCACTATTGGCATTCTCCCCATGACAACTTCAGTAGAAAAAAATTAAATGTATTTGAAATACATATCAAATGATGGAGAGATAAGTGCTGGTGAATAAAGTTATGTATCATGTTGTAGGCTGTAAATTACTGTACATTTAAAAAAAACAAATAAACAAATTGGGAAATAATAATCCAATAGTCAAGGTTTCCCTAATTATTGATATCTATATTTATCACAATATACAACAAGACAATCTTTAATATTTCCTCTTCTGTGTTATCATTTTTATCTTGAATTTTAAAATATATACTTTATTGAATATTGTTTTGATTGTTTAAGCGCTTTGTGACCCTGGTCTGGAAAAGCGCTATACAAATAAAAATGACTTACTTACTTACTTACTTATAACCAGTGAAATTCTTTGTATAGATTCGGCGAATTTAATAATGCAACAATTCTAGATGGCAAAGGCTGTCACGTGTGTGCAGAAGCTTTTAGTGACTAAATAACATTAAAACGCATACATTCAAGTAATGTTAAGTTCTAGATGTGTCGGGTCAAAGGTCTTGAGGAGTCTTCTGATTGGATTGCCATCTTCAACTGTTTGCAGTAATGAGCGACTGTAACGCTCAGATGAAGGAGGCAAGGGAGCGAGCGGAGCAGGTTCTCGTCTCCTCCGGCACACCGCTGGATTTGAGGTTGGAGGTGGAGAAGATGGCTGCCATCATACTGCCTCTGAGGCAGAAGTACCAGCACATTCCTGCAGAGTCCATTCTGAGAGAGAACGTGGCTGGCAGCAGCAGGCGCCAGGTGAGTTCTGACCACTGACGGGGTAAGACCCGAGGCCCCGGTGGTCCAGTGTGGATCAGAAACAGGTCCTCGGTAACTCTCGTCTTCTGGGCCGCCAGGAGTCGCTGAGCCAGCTGATCAAAGGGCTGAACATTCTGGAGAAGTATGGCTGCAACCTCACCAACCCAGCCCGACCCAAATACTGGAGAAACGTCAAGTTCAACAATCCGGTTTTCAAAACCACAGTGGATGCCATGAAAGTGAGTAACACTCTGAACCAAACACTACAACAGACAGATGCACTCAAGACACATGCACGACACAAACTCACAAATACACACAGACTCACTCAATTTCACACACACACACACACACATACGTAAAGTTGTTGTGTATTATTGTATTACTCTCTTCTTCCACCAGGGGGGTCGAGATATACTCCACCTCTACGGTTACACCCACCAGCAGGATGATGGCCTCAGTTTCCCTGACAATGTATCGGAGCCGAACCGTAACGCGGTTGCCTCGGTAACGGTGGAGGTCATGACTTTACGTCTGGAGCTGGAGTTGCTGATGAAGGTTTGTTCGCCACACAAGGGCAACACTCTGACCTGATTCATGAACATGGTTGTCATCGTCAACAGGACTCTCATCCAGACCCTGAAGTTTTCTCCCAAGTTCTCCGTCAGCAGGTGAGTGGACTCACAGTAGTGTTTTATCTTCATACTTTATCTTCATGAAGTCAAGTGATCCCCCCAACAAAAGAAAATCTTTTTTTTCCTGTCTGACTCTTCACAACTCAGTTTGTCATCTTCCTCACTGTGTTTAAGGGTGTGCTGACCGTACCTCAGGCAGACCCCCGTCCAGTCCCCTCTGTACCTGCACCAATTCCTGCACCAAGATCCCGCTTGCCAAGTAAGCTGGTTCTTACCTTATGTTGTAGATGAAACAATGTCATCATAGAGTCTAAGGTTCAGGTGACCTTTTTTGAACTTAAACCTCCCTTGCTCCTATTTAGACCCATCACCTCATCAACAATGCAGTGTGTGTGGGGGGGCTGTGACACTGATCTGCTCTTCGTGTGAAAATAAAACTTTCTGTGACACCTGTGATCAAAAGTACCACCAGCATCCCGCCAGGGCCACCCACAGGAGAGTGAAATTTCCATCGATGAGACCAGGTATAGTATTATTCCGGTCCAGTTCATGACCGTTGTTTTGGCTTCACCGAAATACTAGAGTGCTACCATACCTTCAAAACGCGTACTGTATGCCTCAAGTGACCCAAAAACTATCTTAGAGCATCTAATACTTTCTGGATCCAACAAATCCCTATGATTGAGTGTCAAACACCGTCTTTTCCCCATAATCTCAAGCGACTTATACCTAGCGCCAAGCATCTGACACGTTCAGTTCAGTTCAGTTTATTTAAAAGGACAATGTGCAGTTACTTTAAAAAAAGATGGCTTCACCAGATTTATCACAATGCTACTTTCCATCTGTAGTCCTCAACAACGTGCCATTGGCATCTACCCCCAATATTCCATCTTCTTACTGTGCCCTGTTACAACTAAAGACCATGCACTTCCCTCAATAGTCTGGAAATGAAGACCAAGAATCAAAGACTAAAATTGTCATTCATCAAGTATCTGGCAGCTTTTGACAAACTTCCATCGTCTAACCTCAGGTGACTGACATCTCCTGATCTGCTTATGTTAAAGGATAACTAATGTGAAAACCCAACTCTCCTGTCTTGCTCACATGTTTGAAAAGTTGAAGTCATCCTCTCCGACGTCCCTGATCACGATGACGCTCACTTTTGAAGTGAAGACTTCATAAAGTTCTTCCTTGTTTGAAATCTCAGCGAACGAGAGGTTACAGTAGCCTAGTCCATTATGACTAATAATAATGGTCTTCACTTCTCCACCAGCCGGCTGTGATCACAACCTGCTTTGTTTATACAAAAATTCCCTTGGAGGTGGAGACTTCCAGGATTGATCTTGTCCAGTTATAAACACTGATGTTGAACCATCACAGCAGAGTGGGAGTTGATCTCAAGAAAAACAGTGGGCGGGGCTTAATCACATTTTTCAATTTAAATATCTTTATTAAAAGAGACTTTTGTACAAACAGACACATACTGATGAGTACAATAGAAGTCCAAGACCTATTTAAAGACACTTAAAACATTTGTTGTTAAAGAAAAACTGTTTTGTGTCCATTACATTGTCTCAGACTGATCCTGTGACCTGTCGTCTACAGAAACCTGCAGCATATGTGGCAAGGCAGCAAGGCAGGCTCAGTGTTCCACATGTGAGCAGAGGTTGTGCGTTGAATGTGACGAGGCCTTCCACTTGCACCCGGAGCGCAGGAACCACAATAGAAGTGGAGCCACAGCCTTGTAAGAAACTGAATTCCCTGGCGCAGGAGGGAGATAATCAAGTCCATCTGTCCACAGAGCGCCACTGTCCCAGTGGCCGTGTACCTTCTGCACCACTATCAACAGCTCACCTGCCGCCATCTGTTCCACCTGTGACCGACCTCGACTCGCTGCCGCTGCCAACGTCATCCAGGAAGACCCAGCATCGAGCAAATCAGGTTAGAAGTTGGTTATACATATTTGAAGATTCCACATGAACAGCAGTTGCACATTAACCCACAGCGTTGAAGAGGTTGCACACAAATATGCACACACATACACACACACACGAGACCAAATGATGGCACAACACCTCAGATGTATACATGATTCGTGTGTGTGTTCCTTCAGACTGGGCGTGCAAAACCTGCACTATGGTCAACTCGGGCTGCAGCATTCTGTGTGTAGCGTGTGAGCGACCCCGTCTGGCCACCCGCCCACCCGTATCTCTGTTGCCGGAACTTACCCCGGAAGTTCCAGAGGCTTCTGGAACAGAGGTTTGTTTCGACCTTTTTAACGACAAACTTCCCAACTCCTTAGTCATAAATCAGCAAAACGGATGTGAACTGCTGGCAAAATCATAATGAATGAACGAACATAATTGGATACAGTGGAAACATGTTAAAAAGCGCAATTATTCTTCCAAACGAAGCTTCTAATTTATTAAACAAGGGCCCATCTTTGGTCGGTCCTGATGTTGCTCTATTGTGTCACAGTGGATGTGTTTGGTCTGCACCTTCCTCAACACCAAACCTGCAGCAGTCTGTGAGGTGTGTCATTCACCCAAAGATGTAAGTGGAGCTCGCCAGCAGACGAGTCAGACTCTACCAAGGCCGCCCCAGTTTGGACCGAGGAACCAGGTCGGCGTAGACCTACAGAGGCAGGAACGCATGAAGGAAGACGGCCTTAATCTGATGAGGCAAATACGAGTGAGTCACATGACGAGTCCACTGCTGGACAGAGCCTTACGTTTCGTGTCTGTTTCAGGATGCAGAGAAAGTTGGTTTCAGCCCTGAGGAAGTGTGTGCAGCGTTGAGCATGTGCGGCGGCAGCAACCCCTGTGATTGGTTGAACTCGGAGCTGCCGCACCTACTTAATGAAATCTGTGCCATGGCGGAGTCCATGGTGCTCAGTCAAAAGGTCGAGGGTGAGACGCCTGCAGGAGATCTGCTGGGCTCGGAGCTGAGACTGTCTCAGGCAGAGGCCAAGCTGGCGTGGGTGGCAGCAGGGGGCGACAGCGAGCAAGCAGCACAACAAGTACTGAGAGAGCGACAGAGGAAGGTGAGTTGATTTTTCCTTGTCTCACTGCCTTTAAACATGTTAAGAGAGAGAGGCCGGTGAAGGTACAATTTTGGTCCCCCCAATAATTTCGGTTCCTCCACTTCCTACGTGATGACGTCACACACTGCATATTCTATTTAAAATATTTTTTATGGGTTAAAGAAACGTCAACAGAACGTTTGCATGATAGTTTTACCACACATAAAACATTTATATTGACAAAAGGACGATCTATGTCGACCTAAAGCGAATTATTTCCGAACTCAAATGTTTGTATGGTATTGTACGGTTGTGCGTTTTTATTAGTAAAACAGCTTCAGCCAATCAGCGGCTTCGTCACATGTAGTGCGGACACTTCCGTTGGTGTTAAAGTCACATGTATCGTCAGACCAGGAAATGAAAGAAGTGATTAGGTTGATGAAGATTGTCTTTTTGTCAATATAAATGTTTTATATGTGGAAAAAAGTATCATGTTAACGTTCTGTTGACGTTTCTTTAAACCTTTCTTTAATAAAAAATATTTCAAAGAGACGTTCGCATATGCAGCGTGTGACGTCATCACGTAGGAAGTGGGGGGGACCAAAAATGTACCTACACCGGATTCCCAGTGATGTTGAGTCTAAGTCTTAAAAGTCTTTTTCTTGCGTACATCCAATCGAGAAGCAGAGCAACAAATTTGGTCACCATAGTTGTGTTGATAGTTATACCCGTGCTAGAACCTGGACTGCTGCAGAGCAGCTGGTTAAATGGTTAAACGCTGAGGGGGACACACCTGGGACATTTGGAGTGTTGGTGATGAGCCCTTTGGAGGTGTTGTGGGCCTTTCATCGAAACTCCAGAGAAGAAGGGTGCCCTCCTATTGACCGCAATGAAGCATGAGCACTCAATGGCTACCTGCCACCATCACTGTATTGAAACTTAAATCTCAGTATTCTAAATAAGGGATTTTTTCATCTAGTCCTAATCATAACTAGCGTGATTCAGTCCATTTTTAATATAAGTTCCAAGATGGATTTGCATGATTTCTATTTTACACTCAGCAAAATTCCCTTACACCAACTATCTTGAGTGCAAGTCTACTGGGGACATGCGTAACATTAATTCGGTGTATTGGTCTTTTTCCTTTCCTTTACTATTTTTTAGTTGGTAGGTTGTGACCTAAACTAGGGTGACACCTTGAAAGATGACTAATACAAACTCTTTGTGGAATGTTGGAGTGTGTGGGAGTGCATCCACTGTGTGTGGGTGTCTCCAAAGAATCCTGCACAAATATTGTACTACAAGAAAAATCCCTTGAGTGTTTGGTTCTAGAATTGATCTTGCGTTTTTATGCTATGCTTCATGTTTTTGCACTTCTTGTTGTGTTTTGTCTTTGTCTGCGTCCAGTGTTGACAGCTTAAGGTTTGTTTTGTGCTCTTCTCTTGATATTGAATTATTGTTTTAAATTAGAGTAGATTTGGTTGTGAAAGTGTGTTCCGTCCTATCTAATGGTGTCAGATTGTGTCATTTGTCAAATATTTTTTCACTGAAACCACATAGGCGTCCGGGATCAATTTAAGACGCACATTAGTTGACTGTAAACTTTTAACATGTTGTGTTTTGTCACTTCATTTTGTCGTGTTGTGTGTCTGATTTTTATGGTATCATAAATCACCGTTGTTGGTCTCATGTGAAATGTGTGTTTTTGCAGATGAAGGAGCTTCACTCTCTAGGCTTCAGAGACGTGTTCCAATGTCAGGAGGCACTGCAACAGAGCAGCGGCGACCTAAGGGAGGCAATGTCTGTCTTGCAGCGACCCCTGCTGGAACCCTTCCTTCAGCGCATCAAGAACGAACAGCCGGAGCCGCCCATTGACCCCCATCATCACGACAAGGAGGTGATTAAGTCGCAGCACATCTGTGCGTCCGTGAGTCACTGAACCCTTGAGTTCACAGAGGACATGCCGCCGCCTGCTGGCACTCTACAACCTGCCCAGCTGGGGGCGCTGCGAGTTGACCCTGTCGCTGCTGCAAGAGCCAGACGTCACATACTCGCTGGAGGACGTCGTACAGGCCGTTAAAGAGTCTCACGACAAAGGCTTCATCAGACGTCTGTTGAAAAACGAGTGTCCCGTTTGCTTCTACAGCTTCCCCCGCAGCAAGGTGACACACTTTTACTTTGATTCTCCGTGTCTTAAAACACAGACTCTTCTTAATTATGCATAAATCTTAGTCACACCAATTTCTTGGACATCTTCCCTACCTTCAATATAATGAAAACATTTTTGTGTATATATACTGAGTATAAAGTTCTACATGAAGAGTTTTATAAGTTCTGACCTCATCCACACTGCAGTCTTTTTTGGAACCTCTAGTTTTTGCTTTTGAGCCAGGGCTTCTTGTTTGGCCCATTGCACCTGCTATAGTGATGACACGGATGGAGATTGTGCATGTTTGAGGAATGTGGGACAATGTAGGTGTGAGCGTGTGGTGTGATCTAAAATCATCACAGATAAGCGACTTGGACACTAATGTCAGACTTCATGTCCATGTCCCTCACAGATGCAGTCGCTGACGTCCTGCCAGTGCTCCGTGTGTCAGGAGTGTTTTGGGAGACACTTCACGGTGGCGGTGAGAGACCGACACATCAGGGACATGGTGTGTCCTGTGTGTGGTGGGCCGGAGGACCCGGAGCAGCTCGACAACTACTTCTCCACGCTGGATGTCCAGGTGAGCCAGACCAGCGCCTGACGCCTCTGCGGCCGCTGAACCCGTCTTGTCTCCGTTCAGCTGAGAAACTGTCTGGAGCCGAGCGTCTACGAGCTGTTTCACAAGAAGCTGACGGAACACACGCTGATGAAGGACCCCAAGTTCCTGTGGTGCTGCCATGTGAGTCTGCTCCCGACCTCCGCTCGGTTCTATCACTGACCTATCGCTCCCCAGTGCATGTTCGGCTTCATCAACGAGGGCGACCAGCTCAGAGTCACATGTTCCTCGTGTCACATGAGCTTCTGTGCCAAGTGCAAGAAACTGGTGAGTCGAGTCTGGTTTTAGATTTTTTTATTTGTTTAACTTATTTTGCTAAGTGTACGTTTGTGCATGTGTGTGAGACAGTGGGAGGCTCAGCACAAGGACCTGTCATGTGATCAGTTCAATCAGTGGAAGCGAGACAATGACCCAGAGTACCAGAAACAGGGTCTTGCGGGATACCTGAGAGAGAACGGCATCAGTAAGAACTGTTCCCACTATTAACATAGCAACACAAAAAAAAATTATTCACAAGTTTTACAAGCTTCTCATAACTAACAACTGTCTACAAGACACACATCTACATACACATTCACAAAAACGCATAAACTCATGTCATCCACACGCTGATAAACTGTTTACCCCTTACACATGCATACACAACTCTCATGCGCACGCACGAACAATTGATCTATCCTTGTGTGTGTGTGTGTCAGTGTGTCCTAACTGCAGGTTCCAGTATGCGTTGACAAAAGGCGGTTGCATTCACTTCATCTGCAATCAGTGCAGACATGAGTTCTGCAGCGGCTGCAACAACCCGTTCCACAAGGTGAGTCCGAGGCACTCCTATGATCCATGCTGACCCTTCTTGCTGAGCCTTTTCTTTTGTCAATGACAGACCAAGTGTAAGACGCCTCAGTGCCTCAGCACCGGTCTGCACGCTCACCACCCCAGAGACTGTCTCTACTACCTGAGGGACTGGGAGCCAGAGAGGCTGCAGAAGCTGCTGCAGGTTAGTCACTTCCTGTCACAATGTGTGCGTCAGTGATGTCACTATATTGATATGAAATGATTTCGCAAATCTAACTATCTGATATACAACTAGTCAAAAAACAATTGAATGACCAATGTTAAATATTGATTGAATGTTTTTTGAGAAATGAAATCATCGTGTTGGAATAATTGTCAAGAAATGCATGGCACTAATAGTTTTCTTGATTTTCGTTGACTGATCTTAGAAATATTACTACCGAAGCACACATTCTGCCTTTGTTCATTTCTCTAGAGCAGCGGTCACCAAACATTTTATAAATGAGAGTTACTTCATGTGTAGTAAAGTGGTCTGAGAGCCACCAGGACCTTTGATCCAAACTTTGTCAATGAATAACTAACTACTGGGACCATGTTTTATCAAAAATAAGAGTTCCAGTAATAATACAAATTGCACATATGTCACTTATCATTATTCCACACAATGATTTAAACCATTTTAATATTTAAAAAATGTATATTAACATGGATCGTTCATCACCTCAAACATTAAAACATGAACTACTTCTGTGGTGAACAAATGATGCTTTGACACCATAAACAAGTGAAAGAATAGACGAGATACATTTATGTAGAATATTGCATAAAAATGGTTAAAAGAAAATGGTTAATGGTTCAATAAATTCTCTTTCACTAATTTCTGGTTTATTTTATTGTCGTTTACTTATCAAGTCACTGACGATATTGATCATGATGTGTTTAATCACTTCATGAGTTTTATTCTGTTTTTTTTCTGGGAAAAGCTTTTCAGTTAAACTGTAAGTGTTGTTATGACCGGTGACATATGTGTTCTGACCAGTGACACATGTGTTCTGACCGGTGACACATGTATTCTGACCTGTGACACATGTGTTCTGACCGGTGACACATGTGTTCTGACTGGTGACATATGTGTTCTGACCTGTGACATATATCTCTCCTCAGGAAAACGGAGTGCAGTTCAACACAGATGTCACTGACGGAGCACAGCCAGGTAAATCCTCCTTGTGTCTCTCTGACTGTCAAAATATAAAATATATCTTTTTCTGTCTCATTTTGATGACATCATCAGCACATCCACTTTATCAGACAAACCACGCTATATCTCCTTCCGTCATCTGCACCATAAAATCCTAAATTCAAAAGCGGCAACATTTGTTCTGCAGCTGGCCTCTGTGAGGAACTGAACACACCAGGACGTCCATACATCTGCAGACTATAGTTTCTGTCTGAGTTACAAGTGACGATCAATGCTTCACCGTTTTCAACTAGTTAACTAATACACCAAAATTGGTGACCAAAAAAACAAAATCTAAATTGCCATATTAACCTTTTAGCTCTGGACTTGGATAGGATTTATCTGGCTAACCCTCAAACCTAGTAAATGGGTCAAATAGGGAGACATTAGTGATGGTTACTTACCCTGATGTAGTTAATGTTACCTCTAGGGCTGAATAACCTACAAACCTGGTATGGGAGGTGCTCTGAGCCTGTGTGTCGCCTTGTGTGTCGCCTTGTGTGTCGCCTTGTGTGTCGCCTTGTGTGTCGCCTTGTGTGTCGCCTTGTGTGTCGCCTTGTGTGTCACCTAGTTTTCTCTCAAACATCTGGTGTGAATAAACGCTAATCAGTTTGTTTGATTGTCCTTTTTTTCAGCCACTTGGCTCTGTCCACTGACATTAACTTAGAGGACTGCTGGAGATTCTCCATCAAAATGATTGCATTTAACTTGTGTATTTATTTATTTATTTCTGTCATCCATATTCTTGTTGTGTGGTTCGTGTTGTGTTGTCTTACCTTATGTATAACATTTCAGGCCTTCCTGACTTCCAACTTCTCAATAACTTGGTGCTTAACTTTTTTTTAACTACTTTTTGAGTCATTTATTGACTCAAAATAAAATGTAATATACTTTAGTTTTGGATCGTTGTTATGGAAGTAAATGTTATAATCAAATTTTGGTGGATTTTAATATTTGTATTTATCAGCCAAAATCCTCAGTGGGGGGTGACAGTGACGGCTAAACAGAGAATGTTTTATTAAACTTCGGGGGGATATGAAAAGCAGCGTTTATAGCAGCAATTTTAGCGTTTTATGAACTATAACTAAGGATTGAAGAGGATTGCAATTAAAAATACTACACCATAGTGCAGTCATAATGATTGGATTAAAGTTGAATTCACAGATTCACCCTCACTTAAAACCAGGTGAAGTAATCTCCCCTCGAACCAAACGCTGGAGAAAAAAAACAATCAAAGGGTAAAATAACAGAAGAGAGAGTTTTAACGTGCTGAAGATAGCGCCACCTAGTGCTCTTCCTTGTGTGTGTTTTACTCTAACTTCTGTTCTTCCACGTCTCTGAAGAATGTGGGGTGATGGTGCAGAATGAAGAGACGGGGGTACCGGTCGACTCTCCGTGTGGTGCAGAGACTCAGCTGGGTCATGCTGGACTCTGCGAGTGAGTTTTTGTCCAGATAAATGATGAAGAGCATGTGACGTGTGTGTGTGTGATTGACAGGAAGCACTACCGTGAGTATCTGGTGAGCCTGATTAACGCCCACTCTCTGGACCCGGTGCCTCTCTATGACCACAACGAGCTGATACGAGTGTGTGAGCGCCACATGGTGGACCTGACGAGAGGAGAGGGCGAGGAAACCGACGCCTACCTCAACCGTCTGATGCAGGTTAGTGAGGCTGATGAGGCTCAGGAGACCCTGTTGAGATTTAATCTGTTTAATTTTCACAGGCACTTATGGCGGTTCCACTTGGAGACAAAGTTCCTCGGAACAAGTAGTGGCAGGGAGCTGTGATCAAGAGAAGGTGTCAATGAAGGATCTTCCGTTTCTTCCTATCTGTTGACGACTTGTTCGCTGACATGTCACTGGTTAATATCGCAATTTATTATTAATATGTTTTTGATTTTTAGCCGAGAACTGTTCCTCAACTAAGAATTTGTCTTCCTTCTTCTATTTTTTTGGAAAGCTTGGGCTAAGATTTTTTTTTTCTTTTAAATCAATCAATCAATTCTCAACAGGATCAGAACTGAAGGAAATAAATCAATAATCTATTGGAATAAAATGTAAAGATGTTAATTATTGATTGTACGGATCATTTTTTCTGGTCAGCTGCTGGGTCATAACCCCTAAACGCCTCCGGGTAGCGGTGGCAGAGGTTCCCATCCAGCCTACAGCCCACTTCAACACAGTGGATGGTAGTGGAACAGCCTATCTGCTCTCAGCAGGCAGATCTGAATGTGGCTCGTACAGTATTTGACTTCTCTACGCCTGTTAGCGGCTTGGATTTCCTCCTCACAGAGATAGTGAGCCATATGGGCATGACTTGGCAGCAGCAGACCAAAGAGTGGAGCAGTGATAATCTTGTTGGGGAACTGCAGCTGTTTGACAACATAACTCCTCATGTTTCAGTTCCTTGCTAAAGAAATGGCACTGCTAGGGCCTCATAGGCTGGTGTCACCTTTGCCTTTCCCTGGCCTCAAAAAACCTGACAGGGAGCTGTTTGGAAACCGTGCCAAACCATTCTCTTAGTTCCAAAACCAGCCATGCCTTTTCCTGCCTATAGCCTAGAGTGATGGCTGGTACGCCCAGCCAATTCTGGATGTAGTTAGTTGGCTAGTTTGTCCAACCCATCGGTTGTTGAGGATGGAATCTACATCACCCTTTGGTCCACGCCACAATTTGTACTTTACAAGGAACTTGCTTTTGTTGATCCTTGCAAGGCCCTCTAAGAGTTGATTCAAGTAACTAATGTGTTAAGTGTGCCTTAAATTGATCTTGGACCTCTATTGTACTCATCAGTGTGTTTCTGTTTATACGGAACTCTTTTTTTTAATTCAAATATTTACATTAGAAAATTTGCTTAAGCCCCGCCCACTTTTTTTGGTCTGGAGATGAAATCTCGTTCAGCTTAACCTCACCCACTCGGCTGAGATTCAAGCATCAATCCCAGAAGTCTCCACCTCCATGGGAAACGTTATAAACAAAGCCAGAGTGATTACAGCTGGCTGGAGGACGAGTGAAGCCATTACGACATGTTTTATGGCACCAGTTTTTCAGGAATTATCTAGCATCATGAATCTTAACAGATTTAATAACTAGTTCTTCAAAGTTCGTAAAGGCAGAGGTGAGGTGGTAGTGGGGTGCAGGAGCAACTCTAGATGCATGTTTTCTCACAGCCTCAGCGGTTCGGTTTTGTTCCTGAAAGGTGGCACCGTTGTTGATCTGGCTACGCAAGGCAGAGCGGTCAAGGGCTGTAAGTCTATGTTGAAGCTCTTCAAAGTGGCTTTCAGTGCGTCCTTGAAGCGCTCTTTCTGTCCACCCTGCCAGTTCACAGTGGCCCGCTCATCTCACTTGGGCTCTCCTTAAAAGGGTTTGAATGGTTGGCATGTGAGCTCGTGGACGTTCTGATGCATCTCCTTCTTCTTCTTGGATTGACTTCAATGTCTATGTTAGAAAATCTGGAGAGTTTGCTGCCGAGATAACTTGAACTTCTCAACTGCCTTCAGAGTTTCTCCATTGACAGTGAAGACCGGTTCCATGTATGGTTTATGTGATGCAGGTTGGTACCGGACCTCTTTCTTCTTCGTATTAAAACGTTCAAAACAGGAGTCCGTTCCGTCGCTCCAATACGACGTCACTTCCCATCCCGGTTCTTAATGCTTCGCTTTGTGGAGTAAGATGGTCAATGCAGAGGGTCACGGGTCGTTTATTCGGCGCTTCAAGTCAAACAAAATACAAGCTTTATGATCGATCGGACACTTTCTCCCGACAGCTGTACAGGTCAATAACCTCGTCAGTAAAGGTCCTGATCTGTAGAAACATCGCTATATTTAAGGCAAATTTCCCGCCTAGGGGGTCGTCTTTTCCGGGCCAAATAGTTTTTTCGCCCCTGTGGAGAGAACTTCCTAATTTGTTTCCTTGTAATCCAATCATTCAAATGTTCCTTGGGTGGGGGTTTCTGTCTTTTAGCCCCCCTTTCCAGTTGTGTCTTGCTTCGTTCTTTGATCTACCATTTAAGATGTGATTGGCAGATAAACATATGTTTTAAATAACCAGTGTCGTATCTCTAATTCTGTTCCAAGCTTGTCTTGAAACGGTGTGTCAGTCTGGAGTGAAATGTTGATTATAAATGTGTATTCAAACGTTTTCTTAGATGAAGCAAGTAATTTATACTTTATATTTTGATTATCTTTTAACATTAATTTAAGTATGGCGTATACGTATAGTGTATAATAATGTTTAATCTAATGGTATGCATTGTCAGTTTTAAGTTCTCTGAGGCGTTGGAAAAAACGGTTCATACTCTGCTGCATCTTCACCTCTGTGGTAGCATGTGCGCCTGCAAATAGGAAGTCTCGCACTGATGCCTCATTCAGCTTCGTCTTGGCCTTGAGCCTCTGCAGGTTAAAGATCCTGCCATTGGATCGGAATCTGACTTTAATGCTTGTGTCATCATTCTCACTAAAGCCATTCAATAGCAAGGCTGTGAACAACATGCTGAAAAGCAAGCACCACAGCCTTGCTTGACTCCGCCCCATGGTTATGAACTTGCTGGGGCAGCCAAAGTTTATAACATAAAGTATATGTTAAATTGGATGCTTACACAAACAATGCATACATAAATACAAGATTGCACAAATACACAACGTGCACTACACACCTGGACTCCTGCGTGGGTTGAGACCAGCTCAAATCAGTTTAGAGTCAAAGAAAACGATAGAGCAGTAAGAAAAACATGCTTATCTGCCTGGGAAAAAAAGGGAGGCGATCTTGGAGATGCGGACCGAAGGTCACCAGGAGGGAGTGACTTAAGAATGTAAAAGTTCGTGCCACACAGAGATTTGGTCTCCTCTGCACTGGACCACTGACTCACAGTGTCAGTGGGAATACTGTTTACATTGAGCTTGACAGGAAAACCATCACAAAATAAATAACATTGGAGGATGATGTGACGTTCAGTGTTAAGAATGCATGTTTATGCTGCATGAATGCAAACACTGCCCTAAACAGTCTCAATGACCTTTGCTCTAATGAGCCTTAACCCTGAATTAGCAGAGCTGCAAAACGTCATCTTGTGCAGCCTTTTTAGAACTGTGAACGTGTTTATTTTTAACAAATAAAAAATTGTTTCTGGTCCCTGTTTCTGTGTTTCAGGTGTGACGCTACTGTATTGATGTACAGTTGTGATTGGTTAGCTGGGCAGCAAAGCATCATGGGAGCTGTTGAGGGTATAATCTCAGGTAAACGTTACGAAGAGTGTTGTTGATTTCCAGTTTTCCAAACATCCTCTGATACATTACATTTTTAACACCGCATCATTTCCTGAAGTCATTGGGTGATTCATATTTCACCACAGACGAACTCTTCCAGATGCCCCGGCCTAGGATGATGAGACCCTGGTATGTGTACAAGTATTTACTGCATACACCACTCTCCCCTCCTCCACCAGAGCAATCGGCCTCAGTATTATTGTCCATGCCTCTCATCCTGTTTGCCCCTTTCATAGGGTATTGTAGGGTTTGTTCAGGGAGTGGCTGACAAATCAGCTGCCCATCTCCACTGGCATCTGGTCCTCCAGGAGTTCTCCCGACATTCCTCCACCAGACCCTGGTATTTCTCCCTCTATCTCTCCTGTGCCTCCCCAGGCTGTCGGCAAGAGTGGCTGAGACTATGACTCAACCATAATCTCCGACTCTCGGGCTGTGGAGAGAAATCCAGCTGAGCTAATATTGTGTCCTCCCTGGCTTCTGTCCTTGCTTAACAAACTGGTTGGATTGGCAGTAACTTGGTCACTGGTTGCCTCACTAATGGATTTAAGGACTTGTTTATGTCTCCATTGATACTAGCTCTTACTCAGTGCCTTGGAACAGCTGCTTAGGATTTTCTCTGTTTTTTTTTCTGTCATTGAACACAGGGTGAATGCTGTGTTTCTATTTCATCCCAGTTGCACAGGTAAGATTTGTGTAGGAGGACATCGTAGACACCTTGGACTAAGAATTTGTTCCTCTGAGGACTGCACCAGCTTCGGCTTGTCCCTACCACTGGCAGACCTGTACTGGGTTGATGATAGGCACAAGTCCTGCTCTGCTTGGAGCCACTACAGGCCAGCACCATGGACGCATTTGGATGTTTTTAAGTGTGTGTTTTCTGATGAATAGCAGATGAAGGCGAACGGATTACTAAAATAATCCCAATCCTTAGGGTGAAAACAAAACAATTTTTTTTAAACTATTACTTTAAAGTCAATTCTAAATTGGAAAATAAGCCACTGCAGTGAAGTGAAAACTTATGGAGAGTTACGGTTTAGATAAGGTTTTTCAGGAAACAGGTCTAGCCAAAGCCAAAGAGATAATCAAAACCGTCAAAACTGGAGTCCGTTCCTGTCGCTCCAACACGCCGTCACTTCCTGTCACCGGGTCTTAATTCTTTGCTTTGTGGAGAGAAATGGTCAATGCAGAGTGTCACGGGTCGTTGATTCGCCGCTTCAAGTCAAACAAAATACAAACTTTACGATCGATCGGGCGCACTTTCTCCCGGCGACTTTACAGGTCAATAGCCCCGGTAGAAAAGGTCCCGATCTGTAGAAACATCGCTATATTTAAGGCAAATTTCCAGGACGGGAGGTCCTCCCCCTATCGGCAAATGGTTCTTTCA
The DNA here is from genome assembly GCF_982586985.1 of Callionymus lyra. Lineage (NCBI taxonomy): Eukaryota > Metazoa > Chordata > Actinopteri > Syngnathiformes > Callionymidae > Callionymus > Callionymus lyra. The sequence goes on from NC_141821.1 coordinate 25,215,551, forward strand.
TGTTGCCTGTGTCACCGACCACCCGCTGAGAAAACATCCTAACTTGCCCTCAAGATTCAAATGTTCTTGGGTGGGGGCCTCTGTCTTTCAGTCCCCCCCTCCTGGATGTGTCCCGCTTCGTTCTTTGATCCACTACCCAAGGTGTGAAAGGGCAGACAAACAGACATTTTAAATAACCGGTGTCATGTCTCTAATTCTGTTCCAAGCACGTCTTGAAAACAGTGTATCAGTCTGAGTGGAATGTTGATTGTGAATGTGTATTCAAACGTTTAAGCTCTTAGATGAAGCGAGTAATTTATACTTTATATTTTGATTATCTTTTAGCGTTAATTTAAGTATGGTGTATACGTATAGTGTATAATATTTTTTTTATCTAACATAACACAAGGGTTAAGAAGTAAGTAAGTAAGTAAGTAAGTAATATTTATTTATATAGCGCTTTTCGAGACCAGGGTCACAAAGCGCTTTAACAATCAAAACAATACTCAAAACAGTACATACTTCAAAGATCAAGATAACACCGAGAACAACACAGGAGTTCGAGAAATTCAAGGAAAAGCCTGAACAAATAGAAACGTCTTAACATGTTTCTTAAAGGAGTCAGTAGACTCCATCAAGCGCAAAGAGAGAGGAAGATTGTTCCAAAGCTTAGGAGCAACGGTCCTGAGCCGTGTGCGTGGAACCATAAGTAGATTCTGATCCACAGACCTCAGAGACCGAGCTGGGGTGTAAGGCTGGATCAGATCAGTGATGTAAGGAGGAGCCTGACCATGAATAGCTCTGAAAGTAAGAACCAGAATTTTAAAGTTGATCCTGAAAGAAACTGGAAGCCAGTGAAGAGTATTAAGGATCGGAGAAATGTGAGTTCTCCTACTTGAGCGAGTCAGAATTCTCGCTGCAGAGTTCTGAATCAACTGCAGACGAGACACATCCTTCTTGTTAAGACATGAAAACAAACTGTTACAATAGTCCAGACGAGAAATATTAAAGTTCGACTTATTATCTATGGTTCACATTTAATGTTGTTCTTTATTTTAGCTTTTAAACTAAACACAACACTCCCGATCATTCCTGACCCAACAAAACATTCTCTGGTTCTGGGTGTGAAGTTAAGCAGATAAACATCAACCACTTGCGGCGTTTGGCGCCCTCTGCCGGCCGCAATTCACCACTTCCTGAAAATCACGTGATTTCTGGGAATCGCTCAGAACTCCGCTCGATCAATCGGTGTCGAAGGAAGGGAAAAACTCGGTACCGAAACTTTCCCTCTTGCCCTCGACTCACCCTTGGCTCGTGACATCACTTACTTCAAAACCCACAACTTCCGGTTTGTTCATTTATTTATTATCGTTACTTTTTCTCGCGTCTTAAGTGTCGTCATCTCTGATAATGTTGGTCTCAGGAGCGATGGGCTCTGGCAGGATCAGGTCCACGCGGAGACTGCGCTCCTGGATCGTCGAGCAGGTGTGTAAAAATGTGTGTTATGGAAACTTCTGTGGGTGGGTAAAAAAAGGAAATTGCGGGATGTACATTATATTTTTGTGTGGGAGATGGCGAGTGTACTTTCGGTTTTAGAATGACGTGTAGAGAGGTGATAACACATGAGTGATGTTGGTGTGATGATAATGACAATCATAATAATAATAATAATAATAGTAGTAATAATAACAATAATAATAACAATAATAATAATAATGTCTATTTGTAAAGCGCCTTTCTAGACCAGGGTCACAAAGCCATGCCATGCATCCCTCTCTCCGTGAGAGTTTACCTGTGTGTATTACTATATGTGTGTGTTTCTATGTGTGTCTCACCTGTTCATCCGTGTGTTTGTCTGTGTTTGATGTGCGTGCGCTTGTGTCTGCGTGCGTGCAGGTGAACAGTGGCCGGTTCCCAGGTGTGGTGTGGGAGGATGAGGACAAGACAATGTTCCGTATCCCGTGGAAACACGCTGGAAAACAAGACTTCCGGCAGGACGAGGATGCAGCTCTCTTCAAGGTGGAGCGTGTTCCTAGTCTTCTCCTAGTACTCCAATCTCCTCCACCGAGAGTTGAAATATGTCGGCCCCTGGGATTGACTGTTGAATATTTATTTATATCCATCTGTCGTTTCATCATCACCGTGTTGTTGTGACGTCACGCATCGATGCACCCTCACACCCCCCATTGAGTTTTGATGAATAAAAGTTGTGATGATGTGAGCCCCCCTGCTCTATGTCGCCCCCTGCTGCAGGCCTGGGCCAAGTTCAAGGGGAAGCTGACGGACGAGAACGCGCTGCACAACGCTGCCAGCTGGAAGACCCGCCTGCGCTGCGCCCTCAACAAGAGTCCAGAGTTCTCCGAGGTCGTGGACCGGGCACAGCTGGACATCTCGGACCCCTACAAGGTCTACAAGCTGGTCCCACTCGATGAGCAGGGTCAGGACTTCACTCATTCGTTAGATCACGAAATACATAAATAGACACAGAGAGGAACGAACTCACGCTGTGGTGTGTCTTGTCCAGGTCTGCTGCCCATTAAACAGGTCCAAGAGAAACCGCTGAGGAGGTCTAAAAGAAGGCATCATAGGTCAGAGGTCACTGGGGTCAAGAAGATCAAGACAGAGAAGGAGTTTGCTGAACCTGACCAGGTGAGTTCTTGTGGATGTGTGTGTGGTCACATGAAGCTCTGTTGAATTGTTCTTCACACTCAGAGTTGTGTGGAGCTGTCACTGAGAGAAGATTTGGTCCAGATTGAAGATCTCGACTCGTTTCTGGACCAGAGTCCGAGTGAGTTCAAACCTGCAACGAGCACTCTCCTGCCAGCCAGGTCTGACGATCCTCCTTCAGAGCTGGAGGGGATCCAAGTGGACCTGCAGATCCAGGGGAGTGTGGCGGCGACACCAGGAGGTGATTTTTATTCTTATTAGACTTGAACTGTGTCCTGGACGGTTCTGACCCGACTGTGCTGCAGACCTGGACCTGCTGAAAGTAAGGATCTACTATGCCGGACAGAAAGTCCTGGAGACCATGATCCACGGCGGCAACGCTCGGATCCTTTACCCGCCCACGTCGCGCATCCCGCCAACGCTGCCCGCCGTCAGGGACCGCTTCACACTGGTCCCGTTCCCAGAACCACCGCCCGAGCTGCAGCTGGGCCCGGAGATACAAGCGCTCCAGGACCTCCTGCCCTTCCTGGACAAAGGTGTGATGCTGACCAGCACGGACCAGGGCGTGTACGGCAGCCGGTCCTGCCACGGGCGAGTCTTTTGGGCCGGGCCACACACGTCTACACCAGAACCGCACAAGCTGGAACGAAAATCCAAGTCGGTGCTGCTGTTCAGCAAGAAGGCGTTCAAGGAGGGTGAGGAAACACGCTTCTTAATCTCACCAGAGAGATTCTGTTGTGTCAACATTTTGGACTCTTGGTTCGTCAGAACTGGAGAGGTTCTGTTCCAGTGGCGGAGTCACGGATCCTCCGTGCTATAGCATCAGGCTGTGTTTCGGGGAAGAACTCAGGAGCGCCGACAACGTTTCAGAGAAGCTGATCGTCGTCCAAGTGAGTCCAAAACAAAACCTGAACTAGACAGAACCAGTCCCAAACAGAACCGAGGCTAAGGCCTGCAAGTTTGGAAGAAAATGTTTGATTTGTGTAAATTATATTTTGATTTTTATGATAAATAAAGACAAATACAGAGACACAAATAACTATCAAACCAAACTTTTACAACAAAGGGATTTATATTTATGATGATAGAGTATTTACATTTTATAAGGTTGCTAAGGCAACCAGAACCCGTCGTCTGTCTTTACCTTTCACTCACAGTTAAGTTATATCCAATCCAACCTAACTGTCTCGTCCTCAACCGTCTGTCCTCTCTGGCAGGTCGTTGTTTTGTGGGCCGAGCAGCAGCTTCAGAACATGAGTTCCGTTATCGGAACCATCAACATCCTGCAGAATCTGGCTCAGCAGTCTCCACAGGGGCAGGTCACTCTGAACCTGGTCAGTGTGACGCCCGAGTCCTGTACCGTAGACGAGACCACGACAGAGACCAAGACAGAGCCCAGCTCCTCCTGAAGATCGTGTTGTTTGCATGCAGCGGACTGACCAAACTAATGTTTTCATTCTCACATTCCAGAACCTTCTACAGTAAATCCATAGCACTTATTCATTCTTCGTTTTGATACTCGGCATATTTTCACCCATTTAAACTAAGAACTCAACCATGTAAACACTAATTGACCATTTTTAGTTAGAAGATTTGTGGAATGAAAGACATTGACTCAGTAACATGTCCAGTGAGAACCAAAACCTACTGATTCATACAGTTGGATGTGGGAAAGAGCAATTCAGAAGTTCTAGGTGTGAGTCAGAGCGTATTCCTAGACATTCACATAGCCAGAGTGTAGCACTGGCTGCTCTACTCTGAGTCTCAAATGACTGAGCGCTTGTTAAAACACTTTATAAAGTTTGATTGTGTTAAGTTGATTCTTCACTTGTTCTTTTTTAAGTGTCTTTGCTCCTTGTTGTGTTTGTTATCATGTGTTTGTCTTACAATAGTTATGGGTCACTTTGATCCATTAAATAGCGAATCAGTTCTCTGACTTGGCTTGTGGTTGTGTGAGTGTTTCGATGCTCAATTTTATGTCAGAGTGTCAAGCAACCATTTTGAGCCTGTCAGAAGAGATATTTAAAAGAGACATTGAACTCAAACTCAATATTTCACTCAAATATTCACTTTCCATTGGTCACAAATAACCTTTGACCTCAGTCCAGGGATATTGTGTTTCGCTGGCTCCTCTGTGACCTGTCCATCACAAGCTCTGCGATGATCGGTCTGAGCAACATAACCTCTTGAAATTTGTTTCTAAAAAATGACAAAGAAACCATTTTTGAACCCACAAAACGAGTCTCGAGGAAACAACTCACCCAACACAACAAACAAGTCGGAACAGCAGGAAAATGTTACTGTATTTTAATAGTTGACATTGAAATAAACATTTTAGAAAACAACGTTTTCTCTCCTTAAAAACAATACAACTTTCCCCAAACTTGTTTGTTTATTCTGAGCATGACAGGAAGTTAATCCCTGAAAAACACAAACGTGTTCTCAGATGGAAGTCAAGTTTCTAATCTACAGCGTAGAACCTGGACCAGGTTCTCGGGCATGTCTGTGGAGTCTTAAAGAAGACCCGACACTTGTTAGTTTTCTTCCTAGGCTGCTTAAGAACGTCAGTTTAAGTTAGGTCAGAGGAAATGCCTGAACTCATATGTTCCCGTTGGCCGGCGACGTGAGCTCCTCGATCCGGCTGTTGAGCTTCTGGTTGGTCCAGTCTTTGGTGATGTCGTCAAGGTGACTGTCGAAGTCCACCAGCATCGTGTGATCACCAGAATCGAGCAGCTGTCCGGCCAGAGCCCGGGTCTCCTCCCACTGACACAGCATGATCCTGCAGGAAAAAGATTTTTTTATTTTTTATTTCGAGAGGATGACGGGTGATTTGGAAGGGTTTAAATGATACTGGGATAGGCTCCAGTCTCCCCCCGACCCTGGCATAAAAGCGGTAGACAATGAATGAATTAATGTTTCTACATGTTCACAAAGGACCTTGAAAACATTAATAGATAATAAATCGTACAAAAACAAAACTGAACTCTGGACTAATCCCCTGGTCTGATAAGTGACCAGGTCAGACTCACGTGTGCTTATCTTTCGGCGTCCATTTTGAGTCTTTGCGCTCGTACACGACGATGGGAGGAACCCGATAGTCAGGAGTCATCTTACTGCCATCTACCTGTAGATGATGTGAGGTGAGAAGAAGGATGTCATCTCACGAGTATAAAATGTACTTTGTCAAGTTCCGGCAGAAGAAGACGCATTACTCACCATGAGTAAAACTGCTGAGTCGAACTGCTCCGCGATTTTATCTGCGATCTTGAAAGCAACAGGAGTCGGGCTAGGGGAGAGGAAATCGGAGTTCACTTGAAGCAAATTGTCACGACGATTCATAAAAAAAAAAATCACAACATCTCAGGCTGCTCTTCACAACTTTTCTGACTCGCTCTGGACTCACCTGCTGTCTGTCGCCCAGGCATTGGCTTGATAATATCCCACAATCCTCTGCTTCGTCTGTGAGCACCAGACGTCCACCTGCAACACATTCAGTCAGTTTGGGACCTTCAGAAAAGATGACCTCTGAACTGCACATTTAATTAGATTTACTTTTTGTCTTCTTTCAGTTAAATAATAAAAGTAAATGTGTTGATGTTTCATCTTTACAAAAAGTCCTTCCTCCTAAATAAGTATTTTCTAAATTCTTTCCCTTTGTGTTGTAGAAATAAAGGTGTTATTATTACTATATTCTTCACACTTTCATCCTGACACTAACTTACTTATGTTTTATATGATGACTTACACGTTTTAATTCAATGCAACTCAAACCTTGTATTTGCTACACAGGTATATATTAGGTATTATATTAGCTTCCAGGTGAGAAGCCCCCCCGGGTCTCTACCTGCGTGAGCGCCAGCTGAGTGACAGGCGCGAGCGGCAGGTGCGAGTGCAGCAGTGGAACACAGTCGGTCACGCTAACAGCGCCGCCTGTCGGACTCGACGACAACAGCAATCCGTTGATACTGCAGCGGGGAAAAAGACAAGCGTGCAGGTACATCTTCACGTACGCCCGACACGACAGCTCCACTTCCACCATGATGGCCGACTCTGGAGAGAAGAAGCTTTTTTAAAACATCCACATTCGTAGAGCATCTTCAGTTAGCCGGAAGCTGTGTTAGCATTAGCATCCACGCCAAACCGACTCAATTCTCACCTTAATAGACGTATAGGTTAAATAAATATTGACAGATTCACCGCAGCATTAAAAACGGAAACGTATTACGAGTTAAATAATCTGTTTATGTTTATAATTCGCGAGACATCAACATAACAGTGTCTCTTCTCTAAGAACCAAGGCAGGAACGCTAGATGGGGGTGTCAGGTACCGCCCATCATTTGACAATAACTTCATCTCATTGGTTGTCAGAGTAACATACTCTTATCTGATTGGAACAACATGGTGTCACTCATTTACACAACTGTAGTCGGGAGCAGATCTCCCTCTAGCGGACTGGAGGTTTAAGAAGAGGAAACAACATAAATTCCAATTAAAGGGGCGTCTTTAGAACAGAGATACTATCATTTATAAAGTATCAAAGCTAAAATACTTTTTTATTAATTTTGACTTATATCTGGATTTAGAGTGATTCAAACTAAAGGTAGGTGAAATCAATTTCATTGCAGAATAGTCAGTGTTATTAACAAGATTCTCTTGAAAAAATGCATCAAATTATTCACAACATTCAATGTGTACATTGCATAAAATGACCTACATTTTATATCGTACAAATATTGTTGGTATTTCTTGTTATTTTAACCAAGTTTTCCAATCTTCAGGTTACAGGTTGGTAAATACACAATCACTGGTCTTTCCTAGCTAAGCTAGCTTGCATACATGTATTCAGTTTAAAATGGTATCCACTCTGTATTAAACTTAAATATAACCGTTATATAAATAAAGTTATAATATAGTTATAATATAACCGTTCTTTAAAATATCGTTCAGGAGTAACAGGCTGGTAAAGTGAAGTTAACAACTTGTCTGCTTGAGACCTTGGCTCCTGAAAGGGTTTGAGTGATGCCATTTATCATAGGCATAACTTGAAAACGTTACCGGATGGTATGTGAGGCTGGACAAAAATATTTATGTTTATTTATTTTTAATTCGAAAAACATTTAATGTCGCATTAAGAGCTTGATTAAACATAAATACGATAATTTGGTCAGAAATTAATATATTTGCATGAAGTAAATTATATGTGAGACCAGACTTGTAGAAACATCATGTACATAATAATTACAACATTTATAATCTGATGGCCCGCAGTGAGGCCTCGGAATCTAGGTAACATGAGTCTGCGATGTGGAAAGAGTAAACCTGCGTAGTTTATTCGAGTTACGTGAGCTTGCTCAATGATGTAGAACTACATCTCCCTACAGCAGCGTCGTTACGCAAACGCCGTGTAACTTCCGTTATATATGAGTTCAAAATAAGAGCACGCGCTTCTACGTCGTTCTCCTTATGTGACCGACCGTCTGTTAAACCAATTATTATAATTTAATAAATATAGTAAAGGGAAAAACATTTTTATTGAATATTTTTGCTCGAACAAAAAAAACCTAAACGACACATCCTGGTGACGCTGCACCATAACGCAGGGAATGGTTTTGTCATCAAGGGACGACACAAGTACTATTTGAAGTTAAGTTTTTGCCGATTTAAATTAAACTATTTTTTTTATAAAGTAAATTTATTTAGCTCAAATATAAATCTTGATTTAGGTTCCACGTCTAATAACCCTAGTGAATATAAAAATTAAATATGTATTCAAAGAAGTAAAATAGTTCGCTTCTCTGATTAATAACGTGATAATTACTTTAAAATAAACGGTGAGTTATTTTACATCAATTATTGATTCCATTTTTTTTTTTAAATCTTTATTTGTCCAAGTCCGTTAAGTAAAAACCTAATAAGACAATATAAAGTGGTGTCCTGTTGTGCAGCTGTCGAGGGCTTTTATTGTGAAATCAGGGTCAATCCTCGGAGTTTCGTTGACTCCACGGATCCACCAGAGAACCGACCACCGGACCGAGCGAGGAGATCCGTGATGAGGCTCCGTGTGTCCGCGGCGGTGCTGCTGGTGGCGGCCGCCTACTACGTGTATCTGCCGCTGCCGAGCGGAGTGAGCGAACCCTGGAAGCTAATGCTGCTGGACGCGCTGTTCCGGAGCTTCATGCAGGCGGTGAGGACGCCCGGGCAGGTTGACCCCAGACCAGAATAAACACATCTCATGATGTTAGGATTTTATTATGTTTACAATTAGAACGTGACAGTTAATGACGCGAACACACGAGTCATCATTTCAACCGTAGATTAATCGCGCCTGTTTATGGGATGATCAGGTGGAATTATTTACGAGACTGTAAAGCACTTTAATAGATGTTTTTAAAACGTTGAAAAACTATTGTTTTCAAAACTAAATGATGATCTAAAAACAAGTTAGGGTCGCCTTTCAGCTGTCATAACCTGGTAATAAGACGTTAACGTGCCTAGTTAGAGCTTGTTACCAACAGACATTCCTACACCTTCATCATCCTCTCTGGTTCCATCTTCATCATCAGCCTTGATGTTCTCAGTCCAACCATCTGTCCTGCCTGACCTTGTCTCCAACCCTCTACCTAGTCTTCTGATAGACTCATCTCATCCTTCAAGACTCTAACAACTGACTCTACTAAGGTCCTGACTCAGTGACTATGATGCTCTTTTCTTCAGCTCTTTCAATGTGATGATTGACAGTCGTCATCGTCTTCACTCCATCACCCCATTTTCAGTCTCCCTCCTGCACTCCTGATCAGGGGTTTTTAATTGCCATTTGTTTGTCTTTTAAGCCCCACCCCCTTATTTAAAAAAAAACTATTAATTCATATTTTTTTTTCATTAATTTTGGACCAACTAAAACAGTCAAACATAGACTAGGTGACAGAACGGAGATTACACGGAGAAACGGTTGAACTTTGGTTCTGGCGCCACTGATGTGTCTGTCATATCTCATGTAATGAGGAAGGGCTGGAGCTTGTTGACCCTTAACCCGGCTCACAGACGAACTTTGACCTCCATCAACCTCGTGTGAACGCGTTTGACCGTTTGACATTAAATGCAGGTGAACTGGTTCTGACAAGATTGTGGACCGGTTTTCACACCCCGATAACCTCTTTGTTCTTTCTCCCTGTGAGAGCTGGCAACCAAAGACTCGCCCAGACCAGAACCATCTCAGATTCTTTGAGGGGCAGAGTTTGGTTACAGTCAGAATCAGAATTATTTTTATTGCCATTGTTATTATTAGTTGTCGAACATCAAATACTGACCTGGACCACTTCTTATATTCACTGTTGTAAACATTATCCTCACATCCTGAGCTTCAGTCAGTACAAACATGGAAGTACTGTGACTGCTGCAGACTTAGGACTGATGGCCTGACCTGGTTCTGTGTTTTGCAGAGTGACGTGGTCCACTCCTTGGGCATCTGTCACCGGGTCCACCTGCTAAACCGGGTGGTGTCTCTGGTGGAGGTGATCGAGGCCAGAGACTGTCCTGCCGTGCACGTCTCCGACTCCATGCTAGGGGGCGTTCCGACCCGGGTCTTCCAGCCAAGAGGGGGGAGGCGACCCAAGAGAGGGGTGATCTACTTCCACGGCGGGGGATGGGCCCTCGCTAGTGCGCGTGAGTCCACACCCAGCTCCAAAATATGTTTTGTTTTTTTTGATTCCATTTGTTATTTAAAAAATGTGTTGCACAGCACAATTCCACTAATGGCTACATGCGGAGCCAATACCTTTGCTTCAGCAGTGTCTCAGTAGTGCACATGTACTCATGAGACCCTAAAACACAGCAAGGTGTTGCAGTTGAAATCCTTAGGTTAACACATGGATCTCTTAACCTAATCTGTGATGTATATCTAAAGAAGAAGCTAAGAAGAAATGGATATTGACTCTGCAATAATCAGCTGATTCTGACGTAAGCCACGTTATCCAGACCAAAAATAAATGTAGAATTTCAGACCCATGTTTGTGAAGTTCACTTCGTTTTCGATGTCATTCCAGATGAATATGTTTGTCTATCATGTATTTCAAAATAAATTCATGACAGGCATTCACAGAGCTTTCACTTCCTATCTGAACCTGCCAGGCAACGGCACTTGTGCAGGATATGATAGATAAAAAATAATAATGACAGAACACAATTTAGCTGGTTTGGCACTGGTATATATAAACATAAATCATACCAGACTGGCCACATGACTATTGATGAGGTCGTAACTGCTTTAATTTGTTTCGAAACCAAAATATGTCCAATTATCAGCTATAATAGCTGCTGAAGTTGAATGTATCCTCTCGTCCTCAGTCATCGCTAGATCCACGGGATTTCAAAGTTAATTTAGTTGCGGAGGACATAATGACTGCTCCAATCTATGTTTAAAAAAAATGTATATATATAATAATCGATACAGTATTATCGAATATCAATACAGTATTTTGGAAAATTGTATCGTGAAATATTTCCATAATCAATATTTTTTAACCCCACTACTGTAAACCATAGCCAAGCTCCCAGAAGCACTCACGGGAGCCAGTTCGCTGCAGCAAGTGTGCTGACGGCTTTATTTGTGTTTCAGGGATGAGATCGTACGACCGTTTGTGTCGCAAGATGGCGGAGCACCTGGACGCCGTCGTCATGTCCGTTGAGTGAGTTTGGTGATGTCATTAATATCTTTTTCGTCATATGAAGTCTCTCATGCTGTGGCGAGGTTAAACTCAATTCATACACACACAAACACACAGAGCAGCAGTAATAATATAATCATCTGATCATAGACACTTAAACACTGTGGATATACTATCATTCCACTTGACTCGCTTTGCAACCCTCAGAATCCTGTTAATCTATTAGCCTCCGCTAATTGCCTAATTCCTCTAATTCAGTCCTTCTGTTGCCATAGTTACCGCCTGGCTCCGGAGGCGGTGTTCCCGGACCAGTACCATGACGCCCTGGCTGCATCGCGGGCCTTCTTGTCGGACGAAGCTCTGGAGCACTACGAAGTGGACCCTGAGAGACTGTGTGTGTCTGGAGACAGCGCTGGAGGAAACCTGGCTGCTGCTGTCGCACAACAGGTACAAAATACAGACACACACAAGATGACTAGACATGTTGGAGGATAGTGGAGGAACAATATTTACTTGGTCTTCTGTGTCACCTCCTGACACTCACGTGTTGTATTAGTGCACAACCACAAAGTCCTGGGACAAGACGTTCTGTGGTTGTGTTGGACTTGTCAATGTTGATTAACCCAGTGACTGACTCGCTTTCTATTGTCTGGTCCGTATGTGTATTTGTTGTGTTGATGTTTGAGTGTTCATTTTGTCCTTGTGTTTCTTTGTTATCTCAATGTGAATTTGACATGTCAATGTGTTTATTTTTCATGTGCTCGTGTGTATTCTTCTTGTGTGTTAGTTGGGTCCAAGTGTGCGTTTGTTCTGTCAATATGTTGTGTACTTGTGTGTGTTTGTTTTTGGATTGCAGTATGTTTGTTATGTCCCCGTGTGGACAAACGTGCCAAACTATTGGCTGGGATCAGTTTTTCAGCTTTCTTATAAAGCGTTATTTATACTATGAAGTGTACTCTGTTACGGTTTGACACTCTCAATAAAAATGTATGGAAGTGTAATTTTGTTTTGTCCCTTGTTTTTTGTTGTGTCTGTAGGTCTGGTCATTGTGTACCTGTGTGCTTTTGTTGTGTCCATGTGTGTTTCTTGTCATTGGGGTCAGTTGTTGTTTCCCACAATTTATCTGACATTCTGGTTTCTTTATCAGCTCGGGTCAGAAGAAGGGATCAGGAGGTTCAAGCTGCAGGCGCTGATCTACCCGGTCCTCCAGGCTCTGGACTTCTACACCCCGTCCTACCAGCAGAACCAGGCGGTTCCCATCCTGTACAGGCCCTACATGGCTCAGTTCTGGCTGCAGTACTTGGGCGCCGATGCTTCCCTGGAGCAAGATCTTCTGGCCAACAACCACAGCTCACTGGACCAGGCGTCGATAAGCGCTGCGACTCGCTCCAAGCTGAACTGGACCGCTTTGCTCTCGGAAGAGCGCAAAAAGAACTTTCGTCCAGTCCTGAGGGAGACTGGGTCGCTGAAGTCCATGCTGCCTGCATTGGTGGATGTGAGGGCGGCGCCACTGCTGGCGGAGCGGGAGGTTCTGGGCCAAACTCCGAAAGCATACGTGATGACCTGCGAGTTTGATGTTCTGAGGGATGACGGGTTGATGTACGTGCGGCGGCTGCAGGAGGCTGGTGTGCAGGTGACTAGCGACCACTATGAAGATGGTTTCCATGGCTGCATGGTCTTTGCTTACCTGCCCATGATGTCCAAGGTCGGCTTCAGGAGCATGAACAACTACATCCACTGGTTAGATCAAAACTTGTAGAGAACAATCCTTAAGGTTGGCGTGGACGCAAACCAGCTAGAATGTAAAAATCACTGGACCCTCTATTGCACCGTATCATTTACCAAAGACATGTGAGATTCTTATGTTTGTGCCACTGGACGTAAACTCAGGGAACTGCTCAGCTTCATAGAAGATGAAACACAATCAAGTTTACAAAGTTATTATTCAAAGACAAGGAGCAGATTTACGTAGTTAAAACATTAGGATTGAAAATATAAAACTTAAAACATCCCTTGTCTTTTTCCTGAGGTCATGGGGGGGGGGGGGTTGGGTAAAGTAAAGTTACAATTATGGAGTTTGAGTTAAAAGTCAAAATATAGTTTTCAATCTACGAGCTCATAAAAATGGTCAACTACTTGGGTTAGTCATTGTATTGATCTGAGATTTGACAATTGAAGAATCTCCATCATTTATCCACATTTGTTTGTTCAGTGCAGTGTATTCTGTTGACACACAGGGTAGCTTGATTTGTCCACCACATTAGGTGGAGCTTTAGGTGTAGTTTTTACACTTGTGTCTACCTGCTCTGACACCCACAAGCCCCTGCTGTGATCCTGACATCTGGTGAGATCAGATGGTCTGCTTGAGGGTCCATGTCTACTGTTTAATTATGCCCTATTTTGGGCACCAGAAGTTCCCCTTTCAACAGTGACTGGGTTTTTGTTTGAACAAGCATATTGAAGAAAAAATATTACCACAGTCCTGGTCCTGAGCAAATTGAAATTATTCAGATTTAAAGGCCAAATTGTTTGAGAAAAGTCAAGCATGTCATTGACATCTGGAGAAAACAGATCACTGATTTAGATATAAGATGTTGATTTGGGATCTATAATCATGAAAAACATGATCTTTTTTCTAATTTTGTAATCATGGAACTTTTTTAAAACTTGGATTTTGTATTCATGCTTATCCAAGGGAAACCAGAACGACAGCTAACCACTATTCTGAATTTTGATTTTAGACCTTTTATGATGGAATATATTAATTAAATGCCTTTTTACACTTTAACACTTTCATTTCATACCTGTATCCTATGAATCTAAGTGACCAATGTATTTATATAATTCTAAATTCCACAGTACAATTGAACAATATAAAATTGGTTCAGTGAATTATCTCTAAACACACATTATAAAAACCTTTATATCCTAAATGTTTTTTGTGGAGCTGAAATCATACTTTGAAGCGCTTCACTTGTTCCAGCTTTAGTTTGTTGCACTGAAAACGATAGTTTTGTTGAAGACATTTACTACCTGCTGCTGTGATGCATGTGATTCTTCGAGAATGTATGAGTGTGTGTGGAACAAATACTGTGTTAATACTTCTTATTTGTGTATCTGTGAGTTCTGAATTAAAGAGTTGGAAATTATTAAAACAACCATTCAAATGTTTTTGAGTAAATCTGCAAACTCAACATAAGAAATTATTTTAACCGTGAAAAGAATATTATGAAAATACACATTTCATCAGAAGAGATATGTTGATGTGCTCTAATTAGAATGTCTCATCCTAATAAAATTGAATATCTTTTATTTGACTGCTTACATTGAAACAATGCTTTAATAGAAACAACATCACTTGTTTTAAAAAAAAGATGCAAGATTAGGGGTTCAGAGCCAAAGTACTGTGCCATCTAGTGGTCTTTGAAAACAAGGACAGTGTTTCATAAAACCTCATCAACTTGTTTGTACCCTTCAAGAAACATTTTTCCATATTTTTGACCCTGCTATCCCTGGCCCTCTTTGACCAACCCTGGCCTTCAGACCTCATGTGTTCAGGGTTAGCACAGCTTGTGGCACATGGAGGAGCCTGAGCTTCATCTTTTCTGTTCCCTTTCCATCTCCATTACCTTGTATGTTTTCACTAGAAACGTGTACAAGTAAAAGTAAACCAAAGGTATTTAAACATTTACAATAATGGACAATAATAATTTAAAAATAATGCATGTTTTTCCAACATCGTTCTAGTACAAATCAGAGCAGATATGTCTCAGAAATGTTATCGTATTGTTATTTGTTAACTCAATAAATAATTTGAATAGGTAAGTAAATACTAATAAAATACGAGAAATCATTCAAACAAATATGACATTCATAATGATATTTTTTATTTAGAGTTATGACGTCTTTTTAAACTGTGCTGACGATTTTATGATTCATTTTTAAATCCATGTTCGCACTCCGCAGGCGGAACGTCACATCCACCGGAAAATAGAGAGATTGGCCTTATTTTCAAATTTTCTTAAAACATGTAATACGTTTAAAAAATTTTTTTAGGATTAAACCCTTAAACGTTGAGGAAAACAGAAAAAAAAGGACGAATCTAAAGCTTCAACATGGAGGGGGGGCGGGGCCCTGAAATCGAAAGTAAACTCGTCGGGAAGTTCAAACTCACCTCACAGCGTCAATCTCACCTCCTGCTCTTGAAAGGGAAAACTCTTTTCCCCTTTACTTTAGATTTAATTCTTTTTGATACAGGTGAACCTGCAACAGTTGCTGAGTCATGCCGAAAGCCTCCATTTTGATCAGCAGCCAAAGTGAAGTCCAGGTAAGTTTATACGAGTATCAACTAAAATGCTTCTCCTTTATGGTAATTAGAATATATTCACATATTTATGTTTTCCTTTCTAATGGATGAACTAGTTAAACGGATACATTTTGAAATAATTTAAATAACTTAGCTTAGCTTAGTTTGTAAAAACGAAAGAGGAAGTTAATCAAGGCGTGAGTCAGCAATTCAGGCACGAATCTGCACTTTCGCCACTTTCTTTCTTTACAACTTCATATAAAATGTTAGTTTACGATTGCAACGTCCAAATAACTGGAGCCCGCTTTATTGTTGGGTTAAAAAAATAAAATAAAACTGAACATTCTATTTTATGTGAAACAGTGGTTTCATTTAATGGTTCATGAAGTCATCAGGTTATTATTAAATAAACGTATTAATCTTTGCGTGTAACAGAAATATGACTATGTCTGAGCAGCTGAGTGACATATAGTTTTAAAAAATACAATCATACTTCTGTTTTATTTCAGGTTAAGGACTTTCGCCAGACACTGTATAAGGAGGTCAGTGGGTATTATAAATAAACTGCTTCTGAAAAACAACAATCACTGTTGAGCTGCTTCTTTATAACACACGTGTCGTTGATACAGGCAGATGATCTGTTCTCACGTCTTATTCCTTCAAAGATTTTGAAGCTGGACGAGCTGCTGAAGGTCTGCATATAAAATTATTGATAAACCTGAGGTTGGAAATACTTTTAATTATGAACTGTATTTTTGGTTTTCAGGATGAAGCCTTTAAATCCTCAAGTGCAGACCTGAGAGCCCCACTGGACATCCCTATCCCAGAACCGCCAACCGAAGACGAGGTGAGCCCTCACCCATTGGAGGTCGACCCTAAATGGAGGTCCTTAATTGTTGTGTGATGTCACAGGAAATGGAAACAGATGAAAGTGGTGCTGAGAAGAAGAAGAAGAAAGGTGAGGTGCCCCCCCCCTACCCCCCGAAAGAATCCAGCTTGTGACAGCAGGTTATGATTTTTTTGTCTGCAGCCCCTAAGTGCGGATTCATCAAATCAAACGAGGCGATTCAGTTGTTGCTGGATAAAGTAAAGCCAGAGATCGTCGACCTGAGAGAGACAATTGTCACCGTGAGTCCTCAGTCGCAGTGTGCATCTTCATCATCATCATCATTACATTCATTCACCCGTAAAAACTATTACAGTTTAAATTATGAATCTGAATGTGAAGTTTTGTTGTATGTGTGTAACCACATGGAAAAAGGAATATGAAAACAGACCTTCAATCAAAAGGTCAAACTTTAAATTACACAGATTCGCTGAAATTGACACACAATCACAGAAAATTGCAGACAAACTGAACCAACAGGCACAACATGCTGGTACAATCATGATGCTAGAGAATCTGACAGTAGACAAGCAAGAAAACATACACTGATAATGGTGGACAATCACTCAAGCCAAGTATAACAAAAACACAAAAAAAACAGTTGTGACAGAACACACACACACATGAAGTATGTTTAATTAAAGTGTGTCATAGGACAAAGAAGTGCTTGACCTTCTGACCTTTCCTTTGCAGGTGAGCTGCTGGATTCTTCACCTGATCCCGAAGATCGAAGACGGCAATGACTTTGGCGTGGCTGTCCAGGTTGGTTTTTGTGCTCGATGAGTTTGTGTCAGCAACTGAACATCTGGACTGGATTCTCCACAGGAGAAGATTTTGGAGCGGATCACAGCAGTCAAAACCAAAGCTGAGACTTTCCAGACCAACCTCAACAAGTACGACCACCCATTTCTGAAGTACCAGGCAGTTCTGGGTCTGAATGTTGATTGTTTTGTTTTTTTCCATCTTGTTGGTTACAACTGTTGTGTGCAGCAGCTGTGGGTCTAAGTGGTGACTCCTTTAAGTCTGAATATTTAGTATCTGACTGTTGGTTCTGGCCCTGACAGGTACTTCACTGAGCGAGGTGACGCTGTGGCCAAAGCCTCTAAAGAAACCCACGTGGTGAGTCTTGGATTACAGTGACATCTCACATAAGTTGTGCATCAGAATTCCATCCTGGATCTCGGTCAGAACTGTCTTTCTCCTGCAGATGGACTATCGCTCTCTGGTGCACGAGAAGGACGAGACCATCCGCAGCGACCTCTTCATCATCCTCATGGACATCAGAGGCTACTATGTGAGTTTGTGAGCCGTCTTCTGTCTTCCTGTACTGCAAACTAGCAACAGGAGACGCTGGAGGACAACCACGGCTGACCTCTTGTCTTGTTTTAGACTGAACTCTACGACATCGTGTCAAAGAACTTCGAGAAGGTGACCAACCCAAAAGGAGAGGAGAAGTCATCCATGTACTGAAGCGTTGCCATCTGCTGGCTTGAGTTTTCACTTTACCACAAAGAACCAATAAAAAGAATCGATTGTGAATCATTTTATTAAAAAAAAAACAAAATGGTGATTCTTCTGTGGCACAAACAAAAACACTCTCCTCGGGAGCATCATAAAAATAGATGGTGAGAGACGTCTACACTTCAGGACCTTCACCTCCAGGAATCAGCTGCAACACAAGAGAATCATTTTTAACTTTCATTTATGGGGAAGTCACTGAAATCCTGTTGGTGTAAAAGAGACCGCAGAGTTAAAATACAAAGTTTGAGGTGGAACAGTTGTGTCGTAGCAAAGCTAACAGCTAACACTTGTTTGGTCAGTGGATCTCCAGATTTACCACTTAAGAAATCATGTCAACACTAATGATGAAGATCAGTCACTGTCCACTGCATTGACCCTGAACCACGGAAACCTTTGGTGTGTGATAATTCCGTTACCATGGTAATGTTGTTTCCGTTTAGCAGAATCTGGTCCAGTTTGGTGATCCTGCGTCCTTCAGGTGTGATTTCACTGCAACACAAGAGTCGGGCTCAAACACGCTTGAAGTCACAAGTTGTTAAAAATAAACCAAGCAACAAGACTTCAAGTCACATAATAATATTATGAAATTATTTGATTTTGGAGGCAGTTTTATTTTATCTATCCAAAGTCATAAAATGCCTTTAGACTCCAGCAGCTTTTTGCTGAGGTTTTCTACTGAGAGACTTCATCACCGGTTCTCCCCAGAGGCCTCCTTCCTGTCACTATTGCAGGGTACCGGCCTCCCTTATTGGAGCAGTATTTTATTCTGAGCTTTCACCTTCAACCTTGTTCTAGTGACATTTGTAGTAAAAACACAAAATATTTGAACCTTGGCTATAATTTGTGGCACATTTGACCAATCAGAGCCCAGATTTTACAGTGATGCAATTGGGAAAATTAATAAAGAATGACACTTTTTGAGATGATGGCTCCTCTGTAGGATACAACAGACCATAATTATGTTCAAATGTTTAAAGGAAAAATATCCTCCCACTTTAAAAAGGCTAAAAAGTTTTATGAAACGTACCATTATGGTGTACAATGATTTACCTTTTAACGCTTGTGTTATCTAAAGGTCAAGGTGACTCGTAGTTGTATCCCTCGTGTCGTCTCTGGATCAAGGTGAACGATCTCCCTGGCTTCCATAAATAGATATGCAGTGGTGAAAGTCGTTTATCTCGACTGATAGATAACACAAGGGATATCTAAAATGCATTTTCTTTCGGGCCTTCGTCACTTTTGACCAAGAGATAAGTAATAATAACAAGGATTAAGATGAACTTGTTGCAAGATGGTGGGAATTAGTTTTTGTCGCGTAAACCTGATCCTGAGTTTGTGACAGAGTTGAACAACAAGTGTCCTCCCTCTTCTGCACCATCTCACTCTTGAACAGTCAATCCCCCCCATTTAACTTCTTTCATTGCACTGTTTGCACCGTGTTTATAAGTATAATTATTATTTCTCTTGTATATTTTGTACATATTGTTTATCTTCCCCATTCTAATTTTTGTTTCTAATTCCGGAGTCATCCACAACCACAGAAAATTCCATGTATGTATACCAATGTGTACGGGTGAATAAAGCTGCATAAAGTCCTTATGATGGTTAGTGTGAATACAACTTTAAGTGCAACTAATCTTAAACTCCAACTCTCCGAACTCACTCACATGTTAAAAATAAAAGTCTTACTGTCCAATATGCAGTAAGTCCCTCATTATTACGGTGTTTTGAAGTTATTAGAATATAAAGTCCCCTGGAGTTGGAAACTTCCGGGATTAATGACGCGTGGTAACCAATGAGAGCATTGGTTTTGGTAAACAAGATTTAATCTCCAGAAAGCGGAGGATTAAGCACATTTTCTAATGTAAATGTACTGATGCGTACAATAGAGGTCCAAGATCTAATAAGACACTTAAATAAACACATTAGTTGCCCATTAAGACAGACTTGATCCCCCTGTAGAGGATTGAATCTCCACCTTGTTTCAACTGAGAAGCATGGTCTTTTTTTAATGAGAGGAGCTGATCATGATCTCATCTACACATGGTTTCAGTGGGAGTTGTAGGTCATGTTCCGATGGTGTCACATTAGCACATTAACTGAAAGATCCGGAGGTTTTCTCATTCAAGAACGGTCAATAATGTTTGAACGCCAATACTCACAATTCAGTGACATCCTCCAGAACCATGTCTGACATCAGAGTAAAGGGCGCAACAATTGAACATCATCATCATCATCATCATCATCACCACAGACTCCTCAAGGATACTGACGAAGTCGTCAAAGCCCAGAAGTGTTCCGACGATCTCTTTGTCCGTCTTCATCACAATGTGAATTCTGGAGCCGATACATTTGTCCACCAGTTCTGAAATGAATCCCAAAAACAATGGCATTTTTTGTGTAATGTTTATTAAACCGAGCCAATACTTTAGGTTGTTCCGAATAAAACCACACGTCATTTTTGCAGCACATTTAAAAAACAAAACGGTTATTTAAACTGTTTGTGATTAAAGCTGGACACTCTTGCACCTCGCCATAACAAACCATTACATATTAAAGAGAAATGAATATAATTCGAAAAAAGCGTCTGAGGATGAGAGGACAAGCATGGTCTGGAAGCGACTATGAAATAACCTTCGAAAAGCAAAAAATAAGGCACCACGTTATGTTTAACTTATAAATACATTAATTTAAACCGAAAAAATATTTAAAAAAATAGTTTACTGACCCAAAGGGAGCAACTGAGAAGGGTTTGTTGCTGGAGTCGCCATATTTGAATAAGTGTGCGAGTCACGAGCAATCGACAGAAGAGCGCCGATCTCAGACAAGAGCAATCGATTTGTTTAAAATACAAAACCGAATCTTTGTTATAAAAATAATCGCGGAACATTTATTGCCGCCGAACGTGGGATTCTTGAATTTAAAAATATATAACTTTAATCATTTCTGATTCAGAAATGTTGGCAAAATCATGACGTCATAGCCTCCGGGGCCAAAGACGAAATAGTTGAGATGCTTCCATCCTCTGTTGCAGGAGGCGAGAACAACTCATGTCCAGGACAGTTTCCAACTTCTCTGATATATTAAGAACGTTCTATGTTGAACAACCGATAACCGATATTTTAATATGTATTGAATTATGTTTCCACGAGTTCAGAATGATAAGTAAACATAAGTGCTGCGAACAAGTGACATGCTGAAGACACCGGAAGTGTTGGGAGGATACCTCTCTCTTCCTGGGTAATCTTTGTCAGGAACCCCAGGCAGTGCTCGTGTTGTGTTTCTGTTGTGTTTCTTGTTTGCGGACAGACGCTGTCGCTGCTCTCTGGCTTCACTCTCCCCGTCCGGAACCGCCTGATAAACGGGCCGGGCCATGGACTCCCACGGCAGGGACGACTCGCGGGGGCCGGTGCTGCACATCGTCGTGGTGGGATTTCACCATAAGAAGGGCTGCCAGGTACATGCTATCACATGCTAACTAACACATGCTAACAGCTGCTACCAGGCGAGCTATCTGCGGAACGTACGTGGGGTTTAGAGACAGACCGTGACATCGATCTGATGAAGTGTTCTGGTGTCCGGGTGGAAGCTCGCTTCCTGCAGCAGCAGTCAGCTGACCTCTGTTGTTATATAACATCTGCGCTGGTTCTTACGAGACTATTGTCCAGCCGAACATCACCAGTCAAGAAGGTCAGAGGTTAAGAAGTAAACCAGGAGTAGCAGAACAGGTTTTAGTTAATATCATGACATGGAACTGTCTCTTAACTCGTCCCCCATTAAAAACCTGCTGTAAAAAGTATCTTGTGGTTACTGAGTTCAGTGAACCTGTTCTACCAAGAGTGGCAGTTTAGCTGTCACGTGATATTTGAACCTGCACGACGAAGGTGTGTGTGTGTGAGACATCTGTCCTACTCACTGTGAATTATTCACTGCTGTTGCTGTTGGCCCGGGAGCGACAGCTCAACAAAGACTCTCCAAGAAGACCACACAAAAGACCCCCCTTAGGGGGTCAGCAGACATCGTTGCCCCGCCCACTTTACCTGTCCCTGCTGTGCCTGGCAGGAGGTAATGAGCAACATGAGCCCATGTGGGTGTTTGACTTCTTTTTATTTCCTATGCAACGAGTGTTTTAGTGGTGGTTTGTGTGTGTGTCTGGATGTGTCTAGCTCTGATCAAGTATACACCTTTTGTCATTGTGGTGTTTTGTTTTGATGAAGCTGCTTATTTATGACATTTCTGTGGTTTTCTAGAAGTTTCTCAGCCCAGCGTGATATGTTGGTTCTCAGGCATAGTTCTCTCGTCTATAGTGTTTACGACAAATACACTTTGAGTGTTTACATTAATAAGAGCTGAGAGGAGATCACTGAACAAACTACTGTCCATCATGGATGATGAAAGTCATCCTCTGAACACTGTCATCAGTGAGCAGAGAAACAGATTGAGCACCAATGCTCCTCCCATGATGCAACACTAATAGAATGAAGGACTCATTCATTCCTCGGGCTATTAAATTGTACAATTCTGAGTACGGGGGAGGAGTGGAGTAAAAGTATCATGATGGTCTGTTCTATGTTAGTCTTTGTATCCTTTGTCTTTGTTATTTTTTTTAATCTTATGTTCTTTATCTTAGACTTGGATTGTATCATCTTGTTCTTTCTCTTTATTTCTCTTTGTTCTTATTTTATTTTTATTTATTTTTTATTTAAAATTGCTGTATTTGCTGTGGCTAATTGGAAAACAACTATTTCATGAAAGTTCTACCTAACCTAACCTAAGGTTCATTGCCAGGTGGAGTTTTCATACCCGCCGCTGCTTCCGGACGAAGGTCACGACAGTAACCTGGTGCCAGAGGAGTGGAAGTATTTGCCCTTCCTGGCCCTGCCTGACGGTGCACACAACTTCCAGGAGGGTGAGAAACACACACCAGTGCTTGCTTTTTTCGTTTTATGTACAAAACTCAGACAGTGTTTGTGTTGCAGACACGGTGTACTTCCACCTTCCACCACTTGGCGGCGATATGAAATGTGTTTACGGGGTTTCATGCTATCGCCAAATAGAAGCCAAGGTAACAACCTGTCTAAAGACCCCTTTGAGTCAAGGTCACTGTTGAGCTGTCCGTGACACAATACTCTAATACCACCTCTATATCTAATCCGCTGACGAGAAATTATTTCCACCATCAGATGCTGAAGGTCCGACAGGCTGATGTGACTCGAGAGACGGTTCAGAAGAGTGTATGTGTCCTCAGTCGAGTGGTGAGTCTTCTTTCTCATCCCAGTATCGCTCTGTGTGTTGATTCAAATGATTATTTAAGGAACGTGAACAAGTTGTTTAACGTTAGGACTGCTTGGGTTCATGTCTGACCTGCAGAACATAATGAGGTCCTGTTGACCTTTTACCTTGCTCATTGTCAAATGCGAAGCCAGTAATGATTCAAATATATTTAACAGGAAATGAAGCGACAGCTTCTTCTTCTACTTCTATTTAACAATGGTTTCAACCAGCTGTTTGAACGCTATCGACACCTGCTGGCAGCACGTTTTGCAAGTTTGGAAAAAGAAATAAAGAAAAATATGAGAATCGAAATATTCGCGAGATATTTAAGCTGGTATCAGCACCGAAGATGTCTCATCCTTCTACTGCTGCTGAAAATGCACCTGTAAGTATATGAATATATATGCATATATATATGACGTAACTTCCGTTTAAAACTTCACGAAGATGGAAGCCGTTTAGGGTGGTTAGTGTCCGTCAAACAATACTCAGTTTTGTGGGCGTTTTAGTGTGCATGGCGCCCTTAATTTTCTCATACTAAGAATTGAGATGCACTTACGCACTAAAAATACTAACTTTGAGTACACTAGTATGCGATTTGAGGCACAGCAAGAGAGAACTCTGTCACCTGAAATGTGTGTGTGTTGCGCAGCCTCTCTTCGGCCTCCTGCAGGCGAAGCTGCAGCTCATCACTCATGCCTACTTTGAGGAGAAAGACTTCTCTCAGATCTCCATCCTGCAGGTGAGACTCTAATGTCACGGACATTTGTCGTGGTGATCCTGTTCAGGGTGATTCTGGCTGAACCCGTTTGTCTCTCCACAGGAGCTCTACGAGCATATGAACGGGTCACTGGGAGGATCCAGCCTGGAGGGGTCTCAAGTCTACCTCGGTATTCTCCCTCACACGCACAAATATTCACTTGTTGGTCCGTCTGTACTCGTGGAGGTGCTGTTGAGTTCAACAGATACTTCCTGCTGTTAATATATTGTTTGTAAAGCTGTTGTTGTCCTGCAGGTCTGTCCGCGCGAGACTTGATTCTTCAATTTCGACACAAAGTATGTGATGACGTCTGGACCCGTGGTTGTCGCGACAACAGTAACTCTTGTCTCTCTCTTGTCAGGTGCTGATCCTCTTCAAACTCATCCTGCTGGAGAAAAAGGTTTGAGGGTTCACGTCGCCCCGGACCCCCAGTCCAGACACTCATGTCCAGGTTGTGTTCGCAGGTGCTTTTCTACGTGTCTCCGGTCAGTCGGCTGGTGGGGGCTCTGATGACCACCCTGTCGCTCTTCCCCGGTCCGTGCCTGACATCCACTCTTTGACCTGCAGAGACTTTTATCCTGCTGACCTGTGTTTCTGCGCAGGCATGATGGAACACGGCCTGGTGGACTCGTCCCACTATCGTCCGAGGTCCAGCGTCTCGGACGACGGCGGTCTGACGGAGGAGTTCGTGTCGGTGTCTGTCACTGATATCGCCAGCACGCCGCCGGAGGTCTACGCCGGGGAGTCACCTGAGAATAACCTCCTCAAACCCCCGTCCAGAACCTCGCCGGAGTCATCGGAGAGCGACTGGGAGACACTGGACCCGAGTGTACTGGAAGACCTCCCCAAAGAGGCCGAGGGCCCGAAGGAGCCGACGGCTAAGTTCGACACGGAGACGGGAGCTCCGATCACGATGCAGCCGCAGGCTGGAAGCTGCCAGGGAGCCGTGATCCAGGGCCTGGTGTCCGGACTGGAGGAGGACCAGTACGGTCTCCCGCTGGCCATCTTCACCAAGGTCATCCACCATCTCCTCTCGCTGGGCTCTCGCACCAGACCCGTCGCACTGACCCGTCTCCCTCCTCCTCCAGGGATACCTGTGTCTCCCCTACATGGCGCTGCAGCAGCACCACCTGCTGTCGGACGTGACGGTCCGAGGGTTCGTTGCCGGGGCGACCAACATCCTTTTCCGACAGCAGAGACACCTGAGCGACGCCATCGTGGAGGTACGACCGACTCTGAACCTTCCCGGCAGACACGATTTTTGTGGTGACCCTGTGGTTGATCTTCAGGTGGAGGATGCGACGGTCCAGATCCATGACCCCGAGCTGAGGAAGGTCCTGAGTCTGACCACGGCCGACCTGAGGTTCGCCGACTACCTGGTGAAACACGTGACGGAAAACAGAGAGGACGTCTTTCTGGACGGGACAGGCTGGGAGGGCGGAGACGAATGGATCCGGGCCCAGTTCTCACTCTACCTGCACTCGATGCTGTCCACCGTCCTGCAGCCCGGTAAGACCGACCCGGTCCACACCGACGAGTACCTTAAGACTGACATGTGGAACCCCTGCTTCTCCGTGGTGCTGCAGACAATGAGCGCCTGCTGGCCGACTACGGCGCCACCTTCATCAGTGCCTGGAAGATCACGCACAACTTCAGGGTCTGGTTCAGCAACAAGCATGTTGCCATGACGACCGTCACGCCCGGGTGAGTCACACACACCGTTTATCAGAGAACCTGCTGGCGCCACCTTGTGGTCGAGAGAAGCTGAAGTCTTCAGTCACTTTGTGCTCTCACGTGTCTCATGACATGAGTAATAACGTGTGTGTGTGTGTCAGTCATCTGTTCCAGGGTCACTACAGTGTAGCTGACGTCAAACTGCGACTTTCTCAGTGAGTTTCTTTTCTTCCCTGTGAATTGTTTCGTGGTTAGAAAGACATCTAGAGAAGAGAATCGGTTAAAACATGTGATCAATAATAGAAAGATGGTTCAAGAAGAATCTATAATGATGCTGTGATAACATCAAAAAGTCTACGTGTAAATAAAATATGAACCAGGAGTTGTTTGGTAGCGCGGCGGCGGCTCACGTTTCATCCTGGAGTCTAGAGTAACTCGACTCTACTCTGCAAACTAATGTTGGCCTAAAGTGATATTTACATTTCTCTGAAGATGCTTTCTTGTCTCGTGCTGTTGTCGTCGTTTACTGCTGCTTGTGTGTGACCACGATGTTTCCCGTCGCAGCTCGGTTCAGAACAGCGAGCGTGGGAAAAAGATCGGGAACGCCATGATCACCACGAGCCGCAGCATGGTGCAGACGGGAAAGATCGTCGGTGAGTTAGCATGTGGCTAAGAGCTTACTCAAAATCCTCTAGTGACTTGTGTAACAACAACACAATATAACTCCTTTCTCTCCGCAGGTCAGTCGGTGGGCGGAGCCTTAACCAGCGCCAAGTCCGCCATGTCTTCCTGGTTTTCCACTTTGTCGCAGCCGACCGCTCCAGAATCTTCCCCCTCCTACAGCCCGACCGGTCCAGAACCGGGCCCCTCCACGTCCGACGACCCGGACAAGCGCACCTGCTGAGGAGACGACACCTGGACATTTCGGATTTTTCCATCGGCTGGTTGCCGTCCCGGACCAGAACCA
This sequence comes from Callionymus lyra, assembly GCF_982586985.1. NCBI lineage: Eukaryota > Metazoa > Chordata > Actinopteri > Syngnathiformes > Callionymidae > Callionymus > Callionymus lyra. The sequence continues at coordinate 25,242,249 of NC_141821.1, forward strand.
AGTCAACCCACTGTGAGGCGCTGTCGAGATCAAACCCGTAACCTCCTGCCAGTTCTTCTCATGCTGGACGTGATGCGCAAGACACCAACTCGCGGCTGGTGTGTTCGTGAAGTCGGCGCTCTATAAAGACTTTTAATTTAGGTACAGAGAATGCTGATGCTGCATGGACTGTATGGGAAAATGGCGCTGACAACAGTCTAAATGAGAACACGGTGGTTGTTGTGGTAACGACGTAGATTCCCAACCTGTAATTACCGATGTTGTCAACAGGGGGCACTCTAGCTTTTCACAATTTTAACTGGGAGCATTTATTTATCAACCATGACCTTGGTAACGTTTTATTTTATATACTTTATAAACGTAATTTAAATGTTTTACTTTTAGTAATTAGTATACTTGTATATTTGCACTATAAAACTATTTTACAGAATCAAAGTCACAAATAATCTGTTCTTTATTAAAAAAAAAAAAGAAATCAGCAGCTGCTGTTTTTAAATGGAAAATCTGAAAGTTAAATTGTAGCACAATAAATAAATTGGCCAATTTACTTGAGTAACTGATCATATCAGTGAACTGTGATTTTCACAATCAATTAATTTACGTTGCAATTCTTCTGTTGTGTCACATTTCCACATTCTCTGGTCTGATTTTGAAGTCTGTCCCCTGCTGCGAGGATTTAGCTTTTATTAAGTTCTCTAAAATTGTTCATGTATCTAAATAAACACATAAACGAGTTAATTATTCAACCCAGCAATACAAAGACATGCTCAATTTTTACTTTATCTTTTGGTGATCTATGCCTTTTTACTTTGGCCCCAACGGGTGTGTGTGTGACCTCACAGATGTCCCACGGTCACCTGATCCCTAAGATCTCCGCGTCGTTACCAAACATCCAACATGTTTTCCAAACGTGTCCCTTGTGTCCTCTTTGAAGGTCCCAGAGCCCCGATCTTTTGCCTCTTTCAGATGTATATTTAGTGACTTTAAAAAAAGAAATGTATTTATTTGTCGTGAGTCATGGTTGTCGTGGCGTCACTGCTTCACCCCCCCTTGTCCCGACCAGACTCTCTACTCCAGGATGGTCCAATGAGCATGCTCGGTCCGCACTTCAGCCGTGACCCTTCTGTTTTTTTTTTTACTTTGTATTTATGAGTCGAGTGTCTTAAACTACACTCTGAATATTTCCTTCTGCAGGAGTGACATTCTATTGCTGTAATAAAAAATCCAAATAAGATCATTTGTGTCATCTTGGCAGAAGTTTCACCTACAATGATACAGATCTAAGGTCAAAATTAATAAATGACTTAACAATGAACTCAAGTTTAAGGTGTCAACACCTTGAGCAGTCGATATTGAACTTGAGTCAGGACTTGACATTAAATCTTGTAAAATGTGTTGAACACAAATTTATTTTGGTAACACTTTCTTGTTTATAACGCATTAGAAATCCTCAATCACAAGACATAATGCATTTATAATACTTTAGAATTATAAGGTTTATAACATATTTTAGGTAATAGACATTCATGACACAGTGACTGTCTTTGAAAGAAATTCTAATTTTCAAGACACAGATTTGCTCACACATACATTTTACTTCATAAATAAATTAAGACCGTCAAAAAATTAAAATGGAACCAAGCACCAGGACAGCCATCTTGAAATGTCGTTTGTAATTACAAAACAACGTTATCAAATTAAATTCCACCACTTTATAAACATTGTTCTAAGATCATATACATTATGATAAACCTTCATAGTGTCTTATGAGTGCGTCTGTAATGCATTGTACATAAGACCATTGAAAGTTTTGAATGATGTTTTCTTCTGGTCGATGTAAAGCAGATCATTGAATGTGATCGATGCTCTGCTCACCTGATAAAGGCGACAAAAAGACACTTGTGAGTCTGTCGGAACGTTTTGGTATGTTTTTTAATAAATTAACGTTCATTCAAAATACAGTGCCAAAGGAATATGATGCAGCCAAACATGCGAGTATGTCATGAAGCACCCGTGCTCATGATCCTGTTTTCTTATAAAGGCCAACCTGACCGAACACCCCCCTCCCCACTACTGCTAGTGGTTGCCAGGACAGATTCCGTAGCAACAGCCTGGGCCAGCCCTCTCTGCTCACAAACAACCAGCAGCAAGATAAACCCGAACTCTCAGGAAACTTCGGTTCGACAGAAGAACAAGTCACACTACAGTAAAGTCTGGTATTAAATAAAAAAAAAAAAGTCTAATACAAAAGACACTTGGTCTCCCTCTCTCAGAAACATAGATGGTTACGTCGTTAGCAGCGTGGGAATGAGTTTGAACAAGAGTCTGGAGTTTTCGGTGATGTAGGTGAAAACGAGAGCCGTGTAGAAGCTAGTGGCCAGGAGGGGGAGCTATAGCTAAAGTGACAGGTGGAGCAGCAGTTTATGAAAGACTGAACCTGCAGTCCTTCTTCAAACCCGCTTCCCGGAAAACACAATCTCCAGACCGGTCGTCGGATCCCCTTAAACTACCAGGTCGGGAAGATGGCTGCCAGATAGTTCTGTGTTCTTACTAGGTAACGAAAACCAATAACATTGGAAGATCAGATTTGGCAAAACCAGAAAGATCTTGAACACATAACTTCTTTGAGGTTTTACAGACTTAAGATCGAGTCCATTCCGTTTGCTTTTAACAGTAGCTAATGGTAACAGTTACATATTCACTTTGATAAAGCGCTTTATCACAACGGTGGTAAAATGGTCTTATTATTTGGGCTTTGTTAGCAACGATTCAATCCAACAGGTTGTCCTTTTTTTTTTTTTTTACTCGAACAAGACTATGGTCTGTCAGTCAGGAAATGTTACTTACATAAATGGTTGTTACAGATCCAGAGTTCTGATGGTTTGAGTCACATGAGCTAAGATTATGGATCACTTTTTTTGTCAGATGATCAGCTACTGTTAAGACTCAAAAGCTTTTCTGAATGAGAAAACGTGCAACACCCAGCAGCCACCTGAACCCGGTTGGGAGACTAATTCTAAGTGTAACAGCGGTAGAAAAAGGGGGTAAGGGAGTGGACCATTTGGACACCTCAAGGAGGATTTTAAGTACAGATGCTGCTCCAGGAAGGTTAACCAGGAAAGTGCCTCATTGTCATCATCATCATCATCACATGGTAGAAACAGGCTGTAAGAACCTGAACATGTTTCGGTTAACAAAAGAAATTTCCAGGTTACTAGAATGTTGGAGTTCAGACTCCACCCGCCTCAGCCCCCCCATCGCACCCAGGTGCCTGCCCCGTAGCCTGCCCCTCGTACAGAGTGAGTTCGGCAAGGTGGTGGGGGGGGGGGGCGGGCGGTGCAAAGCTATACGTGGGGGAGGGACACCAGCTCTCCATCCACATCAAACTCCTCGGCTCCGTCCGAGGAGAAGAGGTAGGTCGGCGGCTTCCAGGGGGATTCTTCCAGGCAGGAGGGGTACAGCTTCCCCACGGTGCAGCGAAAGTCTCTGCCCAGGTCCCACAGAACACGCTCGGGCACCGGCTGCCGCAGGTACCAACTGTCCAATTCCATGTTGTACTGGTAGATGGCGTACTTGGCGCGCTCGTTCATGTGCGTCTCCCGGATGAAGATGCACAGGGAGTTGAGCAGGACCACGGCGCGCACACACGGGTCCGAGTATCTCTTAGCGGGGATGTTGGCGGCCATGCGCCACTCGTTCTTGTTCACGTCGTAGATCTCCACGGTAACCGACGACCCTTCGATGCTGCTGGTCTGCAGACGAGTCCCCGAGTTGCTGACCACGTGGAGGCCACCGATGTAGAAGATCAAGTCTCCAAAGGCCACGGCGGAGGCAAAGCAGCGACTGGTTTGGCGCATGGCCATCTCCACCCAAGTGTCAGCCCGGGGGAAGTAGCAGTACATCAGGTCGTGGGTCATCACGTAGATGCAGTCGTGTGCCACCACCGATGTGCTCCAGTTCCACGCGAAGGGCAGCGGACTCATCATGGTCCACTCGTCCTTCTCGCAGTCATAACGCTCCACCGTCCGTTTGTTCAGCTCCCCGCCAACATTATCGCCACCTATTGCATAGATGTAGCCTTCACAGTAGACTAGCGAGGGCTTGATGCGAGAACACAACATGGGGGTCTTCTGGACCCACGCGTTCTGCTGCGCATCGAACCAGAAGAAGCTGTCCACCGAGTGGAAGACCACTTGGAACCGGCTGCTCTTGCCATGGTTGTTGATAGAGTTCTTGAGCGGGATCTGACCACCCGCGATGAAAACGTCATTGTCAGGGGTGACGAGGGTTCCTACCTTCTGCAGGTCCCCTGGGGGGTTGCAGAGTTTGTAGACCTTCTCAGCCTGCGGACTGTAGCAGACCACAGTGGTGGGAGCGGAGCAGGGCATGATGTGGGCCTCACCGTGAGACTCGGACAGAGCCTCTGTGAAGATTAGCATCTCCTCCTTCGTCATTCCTAATCGGGGTTTGAAGAACTTTGGCATGGATTTGTAGAGACCCTGAACCACCACGGACTTGTCGTTCGGAGGGAGACCCTGGAACCAGGCGCGCTGCGTCACCTCCGAAAGTGCGTCGATGCGGATCTGGCTGAGCACGGACGAGAGATGCTGAGACCGCGCCTCCATGTTGTACTCCAGCCACAACATGGCCGCCTCGCGCACCGTCTCCTCCTTCTCGACGTTGAGGTTGTCGCTGCTGAGGACGTCGATGAGGAGTTCGTGGGACAGCTGCAGGAACGCCTCCTGGCGATAGACCGACGGGAACTTGTGCTCCACCATGCGCTTGGCGCTCTGCTTCAGCTCGCTGCAGCTGAACATGTCGCCGATGCTCAACATACGGACGCAGTTCTCAGCGTTGATCTTCTTCACCAGGTAGTCCCTGCACTGCAGCAACACGTCGTCCACCTGGAAGAAGAACACAGGTTAGAGGATGTTGTGTGTGTGGGTGTATGCAAGCACACACACCTGCAGGAAGCAGGCCGTCTCATACAGCGGCTCCACCGTGCTGTCGCTGATGGTCAAGTTGCCCGTGTAGGCATACGTGATGATGATCTGCAGTGTTGCTGGGTCCACGTTCTTCAGGTGGACATGAGTCTGCTTGCTTTCACTGAGGCCGCTCATGAACATCGCCCTGGAAGAGAGACACAACTGAGTAAGTTTGTGGACACAGTGAACAAGAGAAAACTAGATTCAAGATCAATGGATCAAAACAACCACAGGACTGGATTAGGGCCGTGTGCAGATCTCTACACATACTGCAGGTTGTATTGGGTTAAAATAAAAAGCAATTAAAAGCGATACACAGTCGTCAGCAGCAAGCCAGCTGTCCACACTGATCCACTGAACACGATTTGATACACCGTTTGTGGCGGCGTCACACGCTCAGAACTGGTGAAGAAGACGACATAGAGTCACCCGTAAACTGGATTCTAAAACGGGATTCTAGTTTGGGAATAATAAAGTTGAATCCAAATATTTACTTGTGTTTGGTTTGTCTTTTCTTACTATTTTTGAATGCTTGGTATCATTTTGAACAGCTCATGTAATCTCACGATTAAAAAAAATCACTACATAACTTTGCCAAACTGGCTAAAAATGTCACAAGATCCTAAGCGTTGCCAAGACTCTTAGCGAGTATTCAGCATTGAAGTCCGCCCATGAACTTTACAGCCTGATTTAAAGTCTCCACCACCAGACTCCCCATCGCCTGAGAGTACAAACAATGGCATATATCTGGAATATCAACAGATAAATGTACTAAGAGCATTGCATGTATTTAGTTGCATTAGTTTTGTGAGTGAAACAGGGATCAATGTGACGCCAACTTATCTTATACTGATATTATTGTGAAGCTTTATTTTATGGGTTTATTGTGTCGGCTATAGTTAGACATCTAAAATGTTAACCGATATGTTTAAATATTTATAAAATCACTCTAAAGGTTAAATCAACATTATTATGTGTAATGTTGGATTTATTTTTGTTAGAATACATCGAAATCGAAAATACTCGATACCCAGCCCTAATCAGCCCTATTATAAAATTGAACAACATAGTCCATCATTTGTAATAAAGTAAGCAGGAGCGCTGAAACATTTATTGGATCAACGAGCAATCAACTAAAAGGGCTCCTTAAGAGCTAGTTTTCAGATATTTACAACGTGTAAAATGCTATTTAACGCCTGCAAATAGTGCTATGTTTTTAAAATCTTCATTTATCCACTGATCTCATGATGCGAGTCCTGGGTTAAATGCAGGTATCCAGCCGGAGGCTTTAGCCCCCCCTAAGGGTTGATTAATACTCTACATGTTTACACCAGTTACTCTCAGGTGGACCAGACCTTTATAAAAGGACCGCGACTCAGTGAGAGAGAAAAAATGTTCACAGGCTGATTTGCTTTCTTCGAAATACAATGGAGGATAACATTTTCATTGTGTGGGACACAGTGGACTCCTATTTGAGGTTTTTATTCATTTTGCTCCCAGGAGGAAACGAAAAAGTTCTGCCTTTTTAAAGGAAACATAACCTTTCCCGTTTTCCACTGTATCGGTCTTGAACAACACTGCATTATTTATTGTAACTTAAGGAGACATGCCTCCACACATCAGGTTGACAGGGAACTTTGTGGAAGACTTTTTCAACTATCTACACTTTAACCGGAACATATTTGACAAGCCAAAATCATTTTTGATCATTTGTAATTTCTCTGTTAATAGCTAGATAATTTAAATCCCCTTTAACAAGTGTCAAACATCAACAGAGAATAAATCGTGACAATCCTGATTAAAGTTGATATGGTACTAGAGGTGTAGAAAATATTCATATACTTAAACAGATATTTATCTTCATGATAGTGTATTGTTATTTAATAGCATTGTATCGATTTTCTTATCAACAATTAACATGCAAATATTCACATTGTTTATTTTTGTGTTGCAATTAATTTGTCACTATTAAAAATCTGTCATTATGCCTTCTGTGCCTACAGTTAACAATTAAACCCCGGTTTCAGGCACTGAATTGAAGAATAGTACAAAGAGCAACTGTGCATAAATGTAACAACATCAAGTTAATCGAAAAAGACTCAGATGAGAGGCAAAATGTCCTCCTAAAACTCACTCACAGTCCAGTTGACTCGCTTTTGAACTACTAAGATAACCAGGACCTAGATAAATGAGAACCTTCACGGACATAGATAGAGTTATAAAGTGCTCAACGACCAACAAGGAATCCAGTCATAGATGATTGGCTATTTCTGCAGGCAAGTCAAGAAATATTTCATGTGAGCTACTCAACAGTCACAACAAGAAATTAAACTATAAACAATCTTGTGTCCCCTAAATTGTGTTCACTGGGGCCAAGAGTACAGAAGTACAAGACAAAACCTGGTTAAAGACAAGGATTGCATCAGAAGACGGAGTACTGACAGTAACACGAGTGACAGCTGTCACCATAAGTGACTGCTGGTTCATCACATGTTAGCTTCTCACTGAAAAACAAACACGTCATCCACTTTCTTCCTAGGACAAGATTATTATGTTTTTCACGTTTCAATTCTATTAAATTCAAGGTTACTCTTGTAGTTTGCGAGAGATAAAATTAAGGCTTTTAATTTCCCATAATAAATTCCACATCTATGTTTTAGTACACTAAAGCTCATGAGCTTTAAGAGATATCATCAAAACAATTGTGTGGATAGTTTTTGAGAAACAAGACGACGATAAGGAAGAGTGAGTTGATACCAATATATTAACAGATTTATTTTAACCATAACTTCATGACAAATTCAAAAGGCCTTACCTGAAGTACGAGCTACACGTGGCCAGCACCATCTTGTGGCACGGGAACTCTGTTTCCTCCACCAGCAGAACCACGTCCGTCAGCAGTTTCTGCTCGTAGAAGAACTTGAGCTGCTCCAACAGGGAGACAGCATAGTCCGTATTAACCGGCCTGCGCTCACTGAGATCCGACATGGTTGCATCCCATGAATCGCGCCCCAGTTTTGATCAGTCAATTGGCCGGCAGAACCGGACTCGAGACCACCAGAAGAAAATGTCAGAATGAGTTCTTTGATAAATTGGCTGAGCAGAACCTCTGCTCGTCCAACGAAACCACAGGATGGTTCAATTCTAGCGTAGGAAGGCCGTCTTAGCAGAACGTGACAAGACGTCAGATGACGGAAGAGATCGAGGGAACCAGGCGAGGGTTTGGAGCGTGTTGTCTTTTTGCTTGAGAACATGCAGGTCCAGGAGAGGTAGAGAGGAGCAGGACTATGACATCAGCACCAGTCTGGAAACAAAAGATAACACAGTAAGCCTCACACCAGGATACTCCCACTGACCCACACCACACGGAAATTTGACTGATCTGCCAAATCACAACAATCTGTCAATGGAAAGTTGTTCTGAACTACTTCTTACCAGCACGCCACCTCATATGCTAGATTCCGCACCAGATGACGTGCCGTTGTGGGACATATTTGCACCTTAACGCCACTGCTGTGAACACAACAGCTGCTGGGTCTAAAACACAGTGTCACGCAGCTACGAATAGAAATTACAACTACATGATGTACACTAGGGGCTAGACCTTAGTGGCCCTCACCTTCATCTTCGTCCAAATTGACAGACTTAAAGGGCAACTAATGTGGAAACCCAACTCTCCAGACTTTCTCACTCGTTTCAAACGTTGAAGTCTTACACTCCAAGATGCAGTAAGTCTCTCATCATTACGGTGTTTTGAAGTTATTACTTCATAAAATTCTCCTCCGTCTGAAATCTAGGGGAATAAGAGCAAACCCCATTATGATATAGAGCTCCTTGTTTTATTTTTAGGTAAATTAACCCTTTCAACTCTCTGCTGGAAGAGGTGGTATCCAGTAAGAATTATTGAAATCATTGAATTTTGCTGATGATCTTTATTGTTTTATTAATATATATAAATATATACAATTCAGTTCAGACCAACCTATATTCTATGTAACTCAACTAAAGTGTTTAAATTGTGTAGTCCCAATTGTCAAACCCAGGCAAAGACCAAAAACAGTTTAGGACAACAAACGATCATTTAACTTCTGCTAAAAAGAAAACCGTTACTATCTTAGTCACGCACTTGAGACTCAAAGAGGAGCCATCACTTCACCATCTAGTAGGTTTATATGGCATATTACTCCAACTCACTAGAAGGTTCTCCACACATCCAGGAAGAGAGCTAGGGTCGTGTGCCCAGAGACCCTCGTGGTGCTTCTCTTAAAACACTTGAGTCGATTGCAAACATATTGGTTATATTGTGTCCGTAAGACTGGCCGTTTGTCTCCGAACTTCTTCCTGGTAAAATATCATTATCAGTGCAGATGTTCTTTATCAGGAACTACGACATCGTGAGTGTGACATCATCCTTCATCTGAACGTTGAATGTGACGTCACACCATCATGAACTCGCACGCTTGCTAACTACTAATTGGTCCTAACTTAACACCAACTTTATATAAAATAAACTAAAATGGCATTGTTTTTACAACAGTGGGTTATCGTCCACCTGCGTGAAAAACACAATGACGTTTATAGAATGAAACACGAGTCAAATTGAACAGTTTAAGAAAAGTGCCGATGTCTGACCTGCTAGTTAGCTTAGCGCTGTAGCTACCGTTACCCACCATGCCCAAAACAAACCTGCTGAACCAGAACACGATATAGATGTGTCAGTACCGAAGAGAGCAGCTCGCACGGTCGCCCCCCATGTCGCACATTCAATCATTTGTGTAAAACCAGGATTACTTCTTCAAATTTTGTCAAACACATGGGAGTAAAAGACGATGTAATGTTACACAGTTAGCCGAGGGGCTAGTTAGCATCCAAGTTGCTCACTTCAACAACACAAACACGCTGATTCACCGTCACAGCGGGTGGACTCCACTCCCACGGCCGCCTCCGTGGACTTGTCCCTGATAATAAAGAGTCCAGGAAAAAACGCCTCGATCCAGCAGACTTGAACCAACAACCTTTTCAGCGCATCTTAAGCGCCTGGAAGAGCGGAGGCCAAGCGGCGACACTGCGCATACGCTGGAGCCAGTCGTCCGCAGCAGAGGGAAAGACAAACAGCGACACCTGCTGGCCAGAACGGGGCACGACAAGCCTAGTCGCGATTTGCTAAAAAAAAAAAAAAAAAAGAAGTTGTATTTTGTTTTAAAGCGCAACAGTGGAGATGTGGGAAGGGATGGATTTATTTACGTTCAAAATCATATAGGAACTAAACACGTAGTATATTGAAATAAACGGCGTCTCCCCATAATACGCCCACTATTATGCTTGTTTTTAAAGTTCCCTACAGATGATAAAATACGATAACGGGGTTAAACACCGACATTAATAGAACACAGTGTCAATTATAATCAAAGGATCAAACGAAGGGCCTTTTTCCAACTGTCCCTGAACGCCTCGCCAGGCTCGGCAGGTTTATCTTATTTGGTTAATTGTCTCACAAGTTTGGTCTTTTGTTTGCTGGCGTAACGTGAAGGTCAAGCTTGTCTGTGTTTAGAAATAAATTTAAGTGTTTATTCTCGTTGTTTGGCTTCAAGATGGAAGGTAACGTCCAACGACTGTGGAATAAAAAAAATTGGGGCGCTCACGAGTTTCTTGTGTTGTAGATGGAAACAAATCGTCTCAAGCATTCGGGGGTCAACAGAGGAACCAACACCCGAGACCCTTTTTCTACGTGCAGCCACCGACGCAGCCGTATTACCTGTACCAACCCTGGCAGCTCAACAATCCATACGGACAGTATGGTTTACCTGCAGGTGCAAATACACCCTTGTGCTCAAAACACAAGTGGACTTTAACTTCATGTTACTGTAATGATGGTAAGTATTGCCTAACGCTAGCTATATGCCTCTCTTTATCCAGGGTTCAACTACGCCCGGCCCTGCATGCCTCCATACCAGCCCTACATGCAGTACCCAGGCTTTGTTTTCCCACAAAGTCCCATGTACCCCATCGACTGCAGGCGGATGTTTGAACCTCGTTTCCAAAACTGGAACGAAGCACCTCGCCAGCAGAATCAGCCACGCCGCGAGATGGCCAGCTCTGAAGCCCAGACGGATCCGAACGAAGCCATCACCAAACTCATCGAGTGCCTGGACAAGATGCAGACCGATGCGGGGCGGGCACCGGAGAGGGAGCTGGACTCGGGTGTGGCATCTCAGTCCTCCGCCATCTCTTCGCCAGAAGATGTAAGCAAGAGACTTGACCAGAATCTCAGTGAGAGTTGTCTGGAGTCTCCCGCTGTGGTCTTCAGTATCTCCACCACGGCCGTGTACGATGGCGAGTCGAGTCACCGAAGCTTGGACATGATGAGCCCTCGGGAGTGTTGGTCTGGAGGTCTGGAGGAGGAGCTGCCTCTCGACAGCTCGTCTGTTCACGAAGACCTACTGCCCGCAGTCGAAGACCACTTTCGAACGCAGGAGGTGGTTGCGGACGTCCAGACGGACGTTTGTGCAACAGAAAGGAACCCTCAAACGTGCGACCATGTAGTCGCGACCTGCCCGTCCACCACAGTCCCAACGGCCACTACAGATGGAGGCAAAGCCTCCTACAGAACACGGCCTGCTGCCGACTCAAACTTTCAGATTCTCAAACTGCCTTTTGATGGCGTTTCGGGGGCCACTGTAGCAAGTCGGATCTCCTCACCGGCCTCCCCTTACTACTACAACTATCTCTCCCTGCAGACCACTCATGAACGCATGAGCGTCCTCAGCCCCTCCCTGGACGAGCTGTCCTCACGAGATGAGATGTTCTCCACAGATCTGGACGATGTTGACCTCTTCCCTAAACAAATGTACACGGGGCGCAGGTTTGCAGAGGCGGTCAGCGAGCTGCCAGCTGACTCGGACGAAGTGTTGCTGCCGAGGTCCAAGTGCTTCATGTGCGCCTGCTGCGGGAAAAACCTGACAAAGGGATCCAGCAGGAGTAAAGGTCTCCACACCAAGATGCACAGGGAGGAAGTTGCCGACTCTGAGGACGAACGATACGGACATGTGAGCAATCCTCAAATGAGAGTTGTTGTGAGGAAGCACTTGGCCCCCAAGAAGAATTACTCGGTGTTCCCAAGACACAGCAGCAAACCCTGGTATAAGAAAGCTCCGTACCAGGACGCGGTCGACCAGGAGGACACTGGAAAGGCCTCTAAGCTGGAGGCTGAAAGGGAGGGGGCGCTCCCCGCTGGAGCTGCTGCACCTTCTCTGCAGATGCAGTGCGGTTCCTGCCTGGGTATGTCTCTCAATGCTGGTGTGATTTTTATTTTATTTTATTTTTTCCTCTGATTGTAAAAATGATCAACAGATGGTGGCTGCAGAGAGGATGTCATGCCAACTGACAAGAAGAGGTGGGGAGACACGGAGTTAATAACTCGGCGGAGAACCGTGACCCCTCTGTCGCGACCAGGAGATGAAGGGTTTTTACAAAAACAGGGTCCTTACCGCCACCAAGAAGGTTATGCCATTGTATTTTACACAAAATGACAACAATGGATTAACTTGTTTAAAGGGCAACTAATGTGTTGATTTAAAGGGTTAGTTAAACCAAAATTCAAACTTGACTCATTTTCTTCTCGCCCTCATAAACAAAAAATGTATTTCCATTTGAATGAAGCGACTGGAGCTCCTTGGTCTTAGTCTTCCTCCGAAAAGACACTTAAAATCATTGCGTTTGTTACACAAGCACCTTGGAGGTATATGGATGGATGGATGATGGTAAGTGTCTTTTTGGAGGAAGATAAAGACGAAGACACCTTGAACTTCGGATGAACTAACACTTTAAGTGTCACTTAAATATGTCTTGGACCTCTGTTGTACTCATGAGTATGTTTCTGTTTGTACAAAACTTGCTTTTCATTGAAATATTTACATTAGAAAATGTACTTAATCTCCGCCCACTGAAATATGAACAAAGTTTGTCTTGTTTGATTGTTTTCAAAAGTCACAAAACCTCCTTTCAACTGTCAGAAGAGTTGAGATGTAAAAACCTGGTTAACTAGCTTCTGTCTTGACCACAGACATGGGCTCTCAGAGGATATACAATAGAGGCAGAGAAGAGGATGACGCCATTGACCCGGCTCACTGGGACAGAGGTGACGAATTGACATTTGAAAACATCTACAGTTTGTAAACTTGCCCTCCTTTTTTAGCCTCCAAACCCAGAGAGCCCAGATGTTAAGGTTTTGGACTGTAGGTGAGAAGATTTATAACCCTGATGCTGTGCTGCGGCGTCCTCACCTGTCCTTCTGCTCCGCAGGTCCTCACACTTTGAATAAGAAGTTGAGGATGTTTGAAGCACTGGGTGAACATCACCGCACAATGTTTTTCGTTAATAAAATTGTATAAAAAAAAAGAAGATTTCAGCGAATAAGCTGTCACACTCATTAGTTCACAGATTGAAGGGCCTGGTTCACAGTATGGTCACTATTGGTCAGTCCAATAAAATACTGAACTTATGTTATTAGTCCGTCTCTTTATTCATTATCATCAGCCTTTCTTTGTTTTCTTTTCATATTGCCTGTTCTGTCCTCGCACTGAGGCATCAGAAATGAAGCCCTAAGATCAGGCGTAAGGTAAGGTAAAACTTTATTGATCCCTCAGGAGGTCGCCTTCGGGAAATTGTTTTTTTTTCCAATAGCCAGCAATTTTTCATAAACAATAAAAAATAATACATAAAAAATAAAATAAGAACATAAAGAGAAAGAACAAGATGACACAATCTAAGTCTAAAGATAACGACAAAGAACATAGGTCAAAGGATGTTTCAGCATGATTGTTTCAGTGAAAACTGATGCTGCATTCATGGGCCTGGAAGTCATTTTAAGTTGTAATAAAGTATAAATCTGAGTGTATTTTTGTGGTGTTTCATACATTAGGGAGATGATGCACATATAGATGAACAGGACATGGTGCCGAAGTCGTCAATTGTTCTGGCGAATGAATAGGTTGCATGCAGCACACAAGAAGTGCACTGTCCCACAAAATAACACGTCAGTGTCTCACACTCGGCTGACGATGTTAACGATACGCAGCTCTGTGCAGAATCAGTTCCACGTCGAGGTCAAGGGGCACCAGGTGAGCCACATCCTCAGGTGTGATTGGTCGCTGTAGGAGACTGACACTCTGATTGGACCGAGCCGCAGGGGGATCAACAGCTGAGCGACTGAAACGTCTTACTTTAACTTCAGAGTGCAAGTGGAGCTGCTCACCCAGAAGATGTTTGGTACGTGTGCTGGCAGGTTCTGCTCGGACGTTTAACCTGCTAAGCTAACCTCATTGACTGCTTTCAGATATGGCTGCTGTAGCTTCTCATTTTCACCGCTCCAATTGTCCCCGTGGTCCGAGTCCACATGGTGTTCAGCAGCAACAGGCCCATGAGCCTCATCAGCAGGCCCACCAGAGTTCTCAGGAGCCACCGGCGGGCCTAGGGGGTACTGGGCAGCCGGGACCTCAGCGTGTGGATGAACCGCACCAAAAGCCGTTTTTCTACGTCCAACCTCCGCAGCAGTTCATGCCCATGCAGTGGCCATTGCCACTCCACCTACCCATGGGCTACAACCCGTACTACAGCTACCCAGGTCCAGGTGAGTACAGAAATTTCAGCTCAGACCTCTTGGATGATTAAAGCTAAGTAATTGTTTTAGCTTCTTTTTAAGCATTTCTTCCTTTTAAGGCTAATGTTCTTAAAATGACTTAAAATGTGTAAAATTATTCTTCTACCTTTTTATCTTTCGTTGTGACTGTTTCTTCAACTCTTAAAATGTATCACAATTGATTTTCAAGGATAAAAACTATAAACTGAAGTGCTGAAGAATGTAAATGTTCAAGGTATACTAAAGTCCCATATAGAGTTGAATTCTGTAAAACTGTTAATTGAAGAAAAAAAAAGTCTGAGGTTTTTTTCATGACACCTCAAAACACATTTAATGGCTATTACAATGACACTGTTTCTGTAAATGAACTGTTTAACACATAGACCCTCAATGTTTTCATTTACACTTTCTGAAAAACATTTAATGGTTGATTCAAAATAAAATGTATCAAAGACTTTTTTTGATTGTTTAACAAAATGTTTAACTGTTTACCCGTCTTTTCCTGAAGGTTATGGGATGCCGATGATGCCGCACTATCAGTCAAACCCTTACATGGAGCCTCCTACGTTCATCATGCCACACTCGAACATGCACCTAATGGACTACAGGCGCATGCTGACCCCCCAGTACTACCAGACCATGGCCTACCATTCCCGCCGGTTCCGCTATCAACAAAACGGTCCAAACCGGGAAGTCGCCAGTTCTGAGGTCCAAACGGAACCTCTTTCTGCTTCACTGGGCACAAGCACAGAAGTCCCAGCTCGTCCATGCGTGCCACCGACCAGTGTCTGTGGCACCCAGCAGCAGACTTCAACTGTGCAGAAAGTGGATCGATCTCAAGGCCTTAATGAGCTAAGGACGCCTCAAAACAGAGGATTTATGATACAAACCGAAGAGGTCCACATTGAATGCTGCACCACGCCTGTGGGACTGCAGCTTCTACACTCTCAGACCGCTGAGGTCTCCCACCAGTTCTCTAAGGATGTGGTTCAGTGCAGCTCGGTGGTCCAGGGTCACATTAGCCCAGAGGAGGGACCAGTTAGTTCATTGGTTCAGCTGGAACAAGCACCACAGGTTTGCCCAGACATCCTCCTGGTGGGTTCGGGCAGTGGGGATGGAATGCTAAAAAAAGTGAGGAACTACGAGAACAGAAAAGTAGCCGAGGATGATTTACAGTTCAATGTTGTTCATCTTCCTTTCGACCCAAAGTATCTGGAAGAGCTTCAGAAAATCGAGTCAAGTGTCTGGTCAACGGATGAAACCCTGATGGCCTCGCCATGTTCCCTGATCCAGAACCTAAATTCTGAGTTTGAGTGTCAAATACCTAAAGGGGATCAGACTCTGACTCCAGACGAGGGACTACCGGAGAGTGAGGAGCCACCATTGGAAGAACCTCAAGATGTTACATCTATCTTGATGGACCTCCCGAAGGCTGCGGAATTTACTCACTTGAAAGCAAGCCAGCAGCCAGGGCCATATCTTCAGTCTAGTTTGACTCTGGAAGAAAAAACGCCACAGATGGTTGACGGTAACCAAAAATCCCAGGACACCTCGTTTGAGTCCCTGCCCACCTACCTGCCATCAACTAGCTGGCTGTCCGACTTTGACGGCCTCCACTACTGCAAGCAGCCACTGATGCCCTTGAAGCAGAGTGAACCTTCCACTAGAGGGGGTCTTGACGTTCCAGACAGACGGCGGAACCTAAATTTGGAGTACAGGGACATTTCCACCATGCGTAAACCAAAGGAACGTTACAAAATGAAGGGAAAAGTTGAGCGGCGAAGTCTCTCTGACCACGAGTGCTGTCTTGGACGCTCCCATCAGAAGATGTTTGATAAATGCGACACCAAAATGGAGCGGCTGTGCATGCGCTGTTTGAACAAGCAAAGGGTCCGCTCTATAGCAGCAACAGGACTAGAAGGTCAGACCTTAAAAAGGAAAACATTCCAACAATTGAATTCCATCCTCCCCACATGTGAGAAATGTTTGTCTCACACAGGGATGCAGGTGCAATCCACGTCCAAACCAGACCTTAGGGTTCATGACACAGAAGGGGAGTCTTCTGAGAACAGTGCCTGTCTTAAGTGGAGTTTTGCTCCAAGGGACCCCCTCAAGAGACCCCTTGCACCCAAGCAGAACCTGCAGCAATCTCCTGTAAAAGCCAAACTGAGGAAGAAAAACTGCTGGTGCAGTGAGCTGCAGTGTCCACCTGGGGTCTGGAAAAAGTTGCGGTGCTGCCCCCATGGCAAGACCGTCGGGGAGATGGACGAGAACTTCATTAGGGCGCCCCAAGATCAGTGGAGAAACCTGGACCAGATCCACATGAGGCCGTGCTGGCAGACGGGTGGGTGTTTGAGACGCTGATCTTGTTCGTCTTGGTTATTTAAAATGATTCATCAAAAACCAGGCAGCGCCAATGCTGTAAAACACTTGATGTTTTCTTTTTGTCTGGCAGAGAGATCCTGCAAGACGGTGGCTCCGAATGGCATCAGTTTCCAGAGATGTCAAGCACAACCCACAAAAAAAAGCACATCATCACAGTCACAAGGTCTGTCAACCCTGCGTGAAGCTTGTCAACTAACATCAGTATCATATGACTTTTTTTTTCCCCTCACAGGAGTTCAGAGGAAGGATACACGGTGTTGATCTGCACATGAGCACAAAACAAGTGACAAAACACTTTTTTAACTAAAAAAGATGAAACACTTAAATTATTCCACATCACTCTATCAAACACAATCTTCACTATTTATTGACCAACAAATAAACACAATTCTTTCAAATTATTCGTCTCAAAGTTTTTAAAAAAAATATTTAAATCAATGTAATATGATCTTTTACAGAACTGTCCATCTTTTTGTCTATTGCTTTACTTGACCTGACTGGAACCTCCTTGCTAGCAGAGACTTGTATAATGAACCGGTAAATGTGTCTTGGCAAAGTCAATTCAGGGTTATTGATAGACAAAAAATGGGTGATTTTACTCTGAACATCTTACCTGCTCTGCAGTAGGGTTGGTTGAGGGTTTTTTATTTTTAATTTTCTTTCCTTCCCCGGTGTTGCATAGTGAGTATTTAAGTGAATTTTTGAAATCTCTCTAGTTCAGCATGGTCTAAATCCCAAGCCAGGATGAGGAAATCCTCCAGGTGGGTAGTCTGCTAACCACTGGCTAGAATGCTGAAGAAAATCTTAACTCTAACACTGGGCAAGATCATTCCAAAGAGGCGGGTGTCTGGAGTCCTTACTGGGCATGCCACCACTGTTGTGGTTAATGCATGGGGAACAGAAAAACGAAACGAAGTAACGGTCTTTAAGTTTAGCTACATTCAATAATTGTATTAAAATTATCTATTGTGTTCCAAATATGCAAGATCAAGCTAAGCTTTACTTTTGGCAAACAGTCTTGTCCATTGGTTGAGTACAGGGAGAAGCACAAGTTCGATTGAGTATAAAGAAATGTATCACTTGGAAGGTAGTGAATGCGTTTATACATTTTGAATTCTCTTAAAGTCGTCAGACCAGACCCATAAGGCAGCGCAGATTGTCTTGCCAGAAATGACTCGGTGTTAAATATGGTGGATGAATTTACACAAGCTTGGAAAAACATTTTTGCAAGTTGTGCATTCTTAGAATAAACTTTAGGAGTAATCAGGGGTAACCTATCAAATGGCTCATCAACCCCAAATCAGTGGATTTTCAAGTGGAGGTTGCCAGAGGGGAGGTCTCAGAAAATTGGAGGCAAGGGAAGAAAAAACATGATCTAATATAAAATGTATGCATTGAGCATGCAATTCAGTGCTTGTAGCTAGCTAGTTAGCATGACATGGAAGGGTTTCTGAAATTAATGGTAAGAATCTATAATAATGCAAGATTTGACGTTGTATGATAGCTAGTTGCTGTTTTAACTAAACCATATTTGTGTTTTGAACAAAATGTTTACTGAAGGGGTGAATTTTAATTAAAATTTAAGTGGGAGAGAGTTGCACATTGCAAAACGCTTCATCTTAATGCATGTGAATCATTTGCATGGATTTTCTCCATGATAAAATCATCATGCCAGGGACAATGTGTATTGTGGTATAATGTACATAAACCAATATGATTTTTTTAAGTATTTTATCTCGAGCTCTTATTGGGTAATTTACAAACATTTTTAAACGGGTCTGTCATCGTCTGTATGAAGGGAATTTAGATTTTGGTCCTTGTACTTCTGCGCAGGTTGATTTATTTTATTCAACGATTAAAACTGGATTTTATTACAACAACTGCTGCTTCATTTCTGAGTACTACAAAATATAAGGCTTCGAAAGAATACCGCCTGTGTTAATCACCTCAGCTCTGGCCAGACAAAATGTATTTTTAAATTAACTTTTTGTCAGAAATATGTTTTTGAAAGCAAACTTTTCATCAAATAGTGTGTAGCATTTCAACTGACCAGCGATGTAGCAACCAAGTAGGACTATATGACTTCATGAACCTCCACTGGTGACTAAGAATAGTCACTTTTTATAGAATCGTAGATTGTTTTGCTGAACCGATCTAAAGTAGTCTTTAGTTACTCCCTATATATGGCTATATAAGAAAGGCTGTCATAAGCTCTGGCCAAGTTGGACAATGACATGTTTAACTAAGCCCCAAAATCAAAGGTGTACATCGGATAAATAAATGATGGTACTTTGTTGAATAGTAGTCAAAGTCCAACTGATAGGAAAAACCCAACTCTCCTGACTCGCATGTTTCAAATGTTAGTCTTCCTCTCCAAGATGCAGTAAGTCCCTCATCGTGACCATGTTTTGAAGTTATAGCTTAGTTCTCCCCGTCTGAAATCTCGGCGAATGAGAGGTTACGAGAGCGGCTCCCATTATGACGTAACAATGTCTTCACTCCTCCTCCAGTCAGCTGTAATCATGCCCGACTTTGTTTATACAATGAGTCACTTGGAGCTGGGGAATTGCCACTTACTTAAAAGAGGCCAACTTTTGTGCTCTCTCCATTGCTGCACATATTAAACTCAAATCCAAATAGACACAAACAATTGTCAACAAGTTTATTATCATTGAATTAAAACATCCTTCATTTTACCATCTGTCCACATATTCACTTTTACATCTACAACTATAAAAATACTGATATTATCTGAACTTCAATATTGTTAAAGAAGGCCATGCATGTTTAAATGTTTTGTGACAGGGATCAAATCAGAACACACAAAAAAGTATAAAAAATATAACCTTCAGTCAGAGCAGGAATAAGTGCTTTCTTCAGTCATAGATCCTACATTTGTCTCCGGGTCTGACACACTCAGATCATTTCATGTCATGTGATGACTCTTCTCAGACTTGAAATTGTTGTGTCAGATTCCGTCTGTGAATCTCATTGAGGACAACGTCGCTGTGCAAAGTCTCTGAAATGCCACTGTCGCCAAATACTGATCCTGTGAAGCGAGAGAGTGAAACATTACACGTTTGAGTTTGTATGTCGGAGACTTTCTTACTGACCACTGCTGTTGGTGCTGTCACTGTTGACCGAGGGGCTGCGTGAAGTCAGGTGGTTGAGCGAGGTGGTTGCCGTGCCTGTGGATAAATGTCTCGTGTTTGAAGTTTGAGTTCGGCTCCACTCTGGAGGAAACAAGAGTAATTTCCGTGAGTTTGAATGATGGTAACTTTTCAGGAGATATTTAGGTGTTGTGTGCGTTCGTGTTATGTTTGTGTAAGTTTGTTCCTGTGTGAGGGTGGCGCGTTTGTGTGACCATGTGTGAGGGTGGTGTGTTTGTGTTACTGTTTTGGGGTGGTGTGTTTGTGTTCTTGTGTTGGAGTAGTGTGTTTCTGTGTTAGGGTGACGTGTTTGTGTGTTCCTGTCTTGGGATGGTGTGTTTGTGTGTTCCTGAGTTGGGTTGTTGTGCGTGTGTTCTTGTGTTAGGGTGAAGTGTGTGTGTTCCTGTGTTGGGGTGGTATATGTGTGTTCTTGAGTTGGGGTTGTATGTGTGTTCCTGTGATGGGGTGGTATATGTGTGTTTTTGTGTTGGGGTGGTGTGGTTGTGTATCCCTGAGTTGGGGTGGTATATGTGTGTTCCTGTGGTGGGGTGGTGTGTTTGTGTGTTTCTGAGTTGGGGTGGTATATGTGTGTTCCTGTGGTGGGGTGGTGTGTTTGTGTGTTTCTGAGTTGGGGTGGTATATGTGTGTTCCTGTGGTGGGGTGGTGTGTTTGTGTGTTTCTGAGTTGGGGTGGTATATGTGTGTTCCTGTGTTGGGGTGGTATATGTGTGTTCTTGTGGTGTGGTGGTGTGTTTGTGTGTTTCTGAGTTGGGGTGTTGTGGTTGTGTATCCCTGAGTTGGGTTGGTATATGTGTGTTCCTGTGTTGGGGTGGTATATGTGGGTTCCTGTGTTGTGGTAATATTTATGTGTGTTCCTGAGTTGGGTTGGTGTACGTGTGTTCTTGTGTTAGGGTGGAGTGTGTGTGTGCTCCTGTGTTGGGGTGGCAAGAGTGTTCAACAGTTGTCTTAATGGGGACTGATTTGACCAGAGACATGAATCATGTTGCAATCAGTATATTCTTCACCTGAATTTTCAGCCAGGCGCCCACAGCACAGGTAAGTCCTCCACTGTCGGCGCACGTTCTCCTTGTAGGCACAGTGGAATACAAAGATGAAGAAACCTGTGGAACAGATGGTTACGCAGGCAGATAACAACACCAAGCCTTGTTTTTGTTGAGTAGTTGCGACCTTGTAGTGAGTTGAAGATGGAGAAGAGGTAGACGAAGGGCAGATACAAAGGACCCCAGGCGAAGAGGGCAAAACCCCAAGTCAGGCCAAGCAGCACGACTAGTCCAGCGATGCTGCGTACGTCGGCCATTACGCCTCTATTGGGCGACTGATTTTGGGGGTTCTGTCTCTTGATCCGGGACAGTTGGACCATCACCACAGTGAAGACGATCAGGCACAGAACGAAGATGAGGAGGAAGTAGGCGACCACGCCCACATAGAACGCAATGTCGTTCCGAAGCCAACAGCTGAGGAGACACAGTGAATTATACAGTGGATGACTTTAATCCAGAAGTTTCCAAACATGAATAATGTAGAATGTCTTGGGCATTAATTGTTTAAATGTACAATGAATCAGTCCTCCCTCCTGTTATTTCTCAAATGAAGTATATTTGCTGTTATTCAAGATGACTTTTCCAGTTAACTGTAGCTGTTATTGTCATACATGTGCAAACTTTATTTCCTTTCAAAAATTGCATTTCTTTCATCTGACAAATTGTTCAGGAGTTTTTTACTCTTTTTTTAAACCCATGTAACATCTTAAATTTCAGGGTAAGGCATGTGTTGAAAAATGACCTTGAAGGAAGTAAAACTGCTCATGCATTAATGACTGGTTTATGAGGCCTCAGAATGACATGGAAGCGGTTTGATGAAAGTAATTTGGTCTGTGTAGCATGTTTATATGAAATATTAGACGCATTCATAAAGGAAAAGATTTGCATGTTGCGACTACAATTATCAACTGTGTCCGTACTTGACTTGGTGAAATAACATGTTTTGTTGTTGTTTGGTCCAAGTGTTGTGCCATGAATGTACTATGTTTTCAAAGTGTGTGTTGAAGATGATGAACCCATTGAGAACTTCAACTCTGCTGGCTGAATGCTTGTTGCTTTCCTCTCTTTGCATCTAAATTTTTAAATAAAACCCACAAAGAAGAATATTTCTCTGGAACTTTTTCAATATCTAACCACATTTCTAGCACATTCCTAGTACGTTTCTTAATGATGTAGAGTCTTCGCAGTGCAATCTTTCTGCATGTTGTAACACAAATGAAAATTCTCAAAGGAATACTGAGAACTAGTGATGTGTTGATGAAGCGTCATGATACTGCATCAGTTGTTAAATGATACTGTAGCTTATGTTTAAAAGGCCACTAGAGGGCGCTCTCTGCTTTATAATTTTACTCTGATCTACTAATTCAATGAAACCTGGTATCATTTTCACTGAGGGTTTCATCTAGTGGTCTTTCAAACTGTATCATGATATAGCATCAGCTGCTTCATGAGACCTCATCAACCCATCACTACTGACGAGACTAGACCAAAAAAGGGACCGTTACTGATTGAGCTGGAGAAGATTACATTTACAGAATTCACAACAATTAATGTGAATGTACGCACAAGTCATTTGTTGTCCCATCGTTGAATCGCCCGTACGTGACCAGGCCGTAGTTGTCTTTGTCCACCGCGATGATGATGACGACCACGATCAGAGGCAAACCTGTTCAACAACAAGACCATCACTTCATTGTCCCCAAAGAATAAGGTCCCCAAAAACCACCTACCCCAGCCCATGAGTGAGAACTTGAGCATGTATCTGCTGAGGTACGGGGTGAACACCTGGACGATGCTGAGGTACATGTGCAGTGCCTCCAGCCCGGTCCAAGTGAAGGCAGACAGGAGGAAATAGTGCAGGAAGAAGCCGGTGCTGATGCACAAGCCTGGGGCGGTGTAGAGAGCCAGCCAGCCGTCCAGCAGGTAGACCATGTTGAGGAAGAAGAGGGCCGTGCAGAGTTGCACCAGGATCTTGGCGGGGATGTCACGCAGAAGCTTACTGAACAGAAGAATGCACCAACTTCATTACAAACGTGACCAAATATGACCCGACTTCTCATCCCTCTCTGATCAAATACAAATAATTCTAGGTATTTGAAACAATCATAACTTTGCCTTTGCCTGGAAAAACCATCCCATTAGATTTCGGTTTCAAAGAATCTTATTGCACCGCTCTTGACAGCATTGCCAGACTAACACTGGTGTGAGGTTTCGGTATATTAAGCCAAAAATAGATCTTACTCAAATGCCAGATACGTCAACAGCGTGACGGACAGAAAGATGGCGGAGATTCCACAACCGATGTAGGTGATGAAGGTGAGAATCAGAGCCTGCTGCTTATCTGTGATTCCACCTCGAGACAAATCCTGTAGGAGAGAACACACACATACAACACTTTATTCCTTAGAAAAAAAGGGCATATTTGTGTTTATTTTAACCCAATTCATTTTCACAGATTATTTTCCAATTAGACAGTTTATATCAAAGAGTCAATGCTTTCAATTGTCAGAGTAGTCTCGAGTTGTTCAACTGCCTGCACTTTCATCTTCACCCCATTATTTGGACCATTGGGACCAAATACTTGGATTGTCTCTGCTACACTACTTGCAGAACTAACTTGAACTTGAACTCGGACACACTGACCAGCAGGATGGCGAATGATGTGAGGTGGCTGCAGCTGCAGATGGTATCCTCAGCTGTACTGTTGACCACAGAGCAGCCGTCAGAACTCCAGCCTCCAGAACCTCCTGGAAAAAAAAGGGTTCAGTTGTTGTGTAGAAACAAGTGTCAGCAACTGAGACTCTCACCGTGAAGGCTGAAGTCCCAGAAAACACAGGAAGCCTCAAAGTTTGTCTGTAAAGAAGATTCACTGATTAGCCATTTTTTTTACATGAACATTTGGGACCACTCACCTGTATTGGTTCAGTGTGTCTAATGGTGAACTGGATGTCCTCCTTCAGGTTGCTGATGGACAAGTTGGAAACACTGCAGGCCAGAACCGGACTGACCACCGTCTGGTTCTTCAACGCCTGGTCCTGTAATGTTGAGGTGACATTTTTCTCATCACCACAAATCTTCTGATGTTGCAGTGGATTTTTTTTTACGACGGCTACCGGGAAGAGAACAGGTGCTGTGTAGAACGTGAACTGGAGCCTGTTGGCCATCAACTGCTGCTCAGGAGTCAGAGCGTCTGTGAGAGATGAGGGCAGAAACACAGATCCTGCCGGGGAGTCCAGAGTTCTGAGGTGGGATCTGCTGAGGTCGCGGACCTGGAGACAAGAAGATATTTTACCGTGAAGACTCAAAATAACCAAAGGAAGCTAGTTAGTGAAAGTGAAGTTGTCCACGTTTAGTTTTTGTCTTTTATTTATTTATTTAAACCAATCTCCAATAAGCATATAGAATAATACTTACATGATTGTATAGAATATTAATTGAATAATTTGGTACGTTTGAAAAAAAAGTAGTATAGCCAATTAGGAACCTCCCATTACTTATTGGGAAATAATACACTTTCCTTTCAAATCTTAAATGAGCATTTTGCAACAAAAAGAACTACCTGAACATTATTAGTGTCGATGATGTCTACAGAGGTCTCCGCAAAATTGGAGCCGTCGGCCTGCGTCACCACAAGAACCAGTGAATCAGAGGGGAGGATCTGGTCATTGCCCGACAAAGTCAGCCCAACCCCCAGTTTGTCCACGACTTTGAGGATCCTGTCAGGAGGTAGGAAAAGTTAGCTGAACTGTCATATGTGGTGGGTGTGGGGATGGGGTTGGTACCGAGTGGCAGATGTAGATAGAGATGCTTCATCTGCCTTCATCATGTTGCTGATGATGTTGATCGCCTTCTGTCCCACTTCTTTAGAGACAGTTGGACCCTCCAGGATCTTCTCCAGTTGGCTGACCAACAGCTCGATCTACAGGATTACATTTCAGTATGTACTCTCACCACATATTTTAGTCTTCTCAATGTGGCTGTGAAATTGACCTGTGAGGAGTTGAGCTGCGATGCATCCTGAGTTTGACCCAGAAGCTCGTCTGCTTGTTGCTCTTTGGACTCATTGTTTGGGGTTTGAGTCGCTGACACTGCAGTGACGCTGAATCCAGAACCTGAAAGACAATTTATTTATTTTGCTTAGTCTTCTGTATATCTGACAAAAAGAACAATACTGGAGTATAAAACCGTCTACCAGGAGGGTCAAACTTACGGCCTGAGAACAGGATCAAGCTGGCCTCATTTTATAAAGTATCAAAATAAGTTGCTGTTCTAACCGTAAAAAAATGAAACGACCTGAGTTTTCTGAAGGCGCTTTTAAATAAAATGTATTATTATTGAAATTATTTAAACATTTATTTTATTACACCAAGATTTTACCAGCGACGCCCACTTGACAATACATTTTCCTTAATTACACTGCTGCAGTATGAAATGAACAATTTACATATTGAATATTTCACATTATACAGCCAATAAAAAATGACTTGCCAACAAACTGTCACACTCACAATGTAAATCTGCCTTTTGTATAGAATCAAACAAGTCTCTCCACTTTGATTCATACTACGTCAAACATCGATGTCAGTCGAGGCGATGGAGATATTGGCTAGCATCGAAAACGCAGTTTAACTCAACGATGTGACATTTATAACCGGTGACAAGCTCCACACCCTCCATTGTTCTCCATTCAAGAAGAGATATAACATGTTATTCACATGGTATTCTTGTACGTAAGCTTTCTTTTTGAAGCAGCCGTCCATCTCACGATAGTCGGTTGATATGTGAATGTTTAACATTGTTCTCAGGCAATTGTTTTGTTTGAATGTCAAGCTATACTCATTGAGTTATGTCACATTAATATGTCATGAAGCTAGAGACGGAAGGACGCGGAGCTAGAAACTCACACAAAAATGCAAAATACAGTGAAAACAAAGCTTAAATTTGCTGAGAAGTACACACCTGTTGTGGTGTTGCCGTGGATGGGTGTGCCAGCTTGACCTGTAGTTTTCTGACTAGCCACGGTCAAATTAGCTGCGGAATTACCCTTTGTGGTTGTGTTTCTTGTCAATGAGCTTCTGGTTGTGTTCACAGTGAAGCCAGATGCAGCCGTGGTCGAGATTGTGTTCATTTCCATGGTAACCTGTGTGGTAGCTTTCTTGTCTACGGCCCCAGTACTGTGTGTTGTTGTACGGTTGGTCAGAGGGATATCAGTTGGGTTTGCAGTTTCGTTTAACTTCTCATTTGAATGTGTTGTATTTGTCATGTTGTTCGAAAATGGTGTAGTGCTCTGTTGTGTTTTGTTGCTGGTCAAGGCCGTAACGATAGTTGTGTTTAGAGAAGGGCGGACAGACATCGTAGCTTCTATGGTTGTGAGATTATTAAACCCTTTTGTGTGATATGTTGTCGGTGGCATAGTTGTTACATTGCTACTTGTCCGGTTTTCATTGGCGATGGATGTGTTCACAACTGTTGTTGTTGTTATATTAAACAGAGTTGTGTTGACATGTGGTTGGGTTGTTGTGTTATTAATCAATGTTAGATTATACACTTGTGTGCTATTTTCTGTGGTTAAACCAGTCACATTGTAAGTTGTGGTGTTTAAACCAGCTGTTCTTGCATGACTTGTTGCATTAAACGTTGTTACGTTGTATGCAGAAGATGTCAAGGTGTTTCCTGTTGTACTATTGATCCGTGTGGCGAGTGTGTATTCTGTTAATTTATCAGGGGAAGTCATGGTGGGAGGACTGCTGCTTGTAAAATTGGATTGCATCGTGGTTGCAACAGTCGTATCTGTTATTGTCTTTGTTTCATTATTTAGGTAAGCTGTGAAGCCTCTGGCTGCAGTTTCATTTCCGTGTGACGAATTTACAAAGATGGCATTATTTATTGTCATGTTTTCTGTTGTGTAACTGGGGTTAGATGTAGTTTCATTGGCCACAGTATCTGAATCCTTTAAACCACCTGTAGCAATACTCATAGCATTAGTTGTAGCAGTAACTGTAGTTAACATTTTGGCAGTAGTTGTAACAGATGTCCTTGTAGTGGATGTACTCGAAGCAAAGGGTGTCGCAGAAGTCGTAACAGCAGCCATAGCTGTAGCTGTGGTGCTAGCGGGACCTGTAGTAGTAACACTAGCAGTAGCTGTATTTAACGTTGGGGCAGCCATTGCACTTTCACTTGTAGCAATAGTAGCTTCAGATACACTAGATACTGTTTTCAAAGCTGATGTTGTTACTGTAGGTGTAGTCGAGGGATGAACCTTTGTAATACCTGAATATGATGTGGTTGAGCTCATTTTTTTTCCATCAGTGATATTTGAATTTAGCAATATTGTACTTGTGTGGTTTATTGTTGTGATATTTTGAATTGGTGCAGAAGTTTTTATTGTCTTCAACAAAGTTGTGTTGGATGTGAACATTTTGGTTGCCATCATTTGGGACTTTGTTGTGTTGCTGGAAATGTGTGCGGCAGTTGTTGTATTTATTTGGTTTGCAGGAGAAATGGTGGATGTGCTCGTAGTGGAATTTTGGTTGTCATCTTGAAAATCAAGTCTATTTGTTGTGCCTTGTGAAGTCTTGTCTTCAGTGGTTTTGGTTTGAGTGGAATCAGTCGGTGGTGAGGCTCTAGAGGTAGTAGGTCCTGACATGTTCCCATTGGTCCAAGTTGTCACTGTGGTAGAAGCTGTTGATGCAGGTGTTGAAGAGCAACTTTGACTCAGTAGCACCGCCAAAGTTTGATTGGCATTGCTATGAAAGACCAGAGAGGATGAAGATGAATTCAAAAGGATAAAAACTCAAGCTTCTTATTGTTCTCTCACCAGTTAAACTGAATGGGTGTGGGAGGACAGACGTCAGAGATCAGCTGGTCGCTGACAGACCAGGTCAAATTGGAAGCCAGGCCAGCATCAACAGTCAACTCAGAAGAACCACAGACCACTGTGAACACACATCACAAAAATGTTCAGCTTTATGAAACCTGTCGTGGATAAGGTCAGAGTAGAAGCCGAACCCATTCTTGTGAGCGGAAACTCAGTTGACACGTCCTCTTGACTGTCGACTAGTCGCTGCACCAGTTCACTGAGAAGACATCCATCCACTGCTCCTGACATCTCAGTGATGACCATGCAGCTGGTCAACCTACAGGGGACAGACAGTCATCATCGTCCAAGGAAAGTGAGGTTGATGTTACAAAAAGATGGGATTTAATTACAATAAACTAATATGGCATCCTCTGTTTTTATTTTAAATGGTACAAACTTAGGACACTAAAAAAAGGAAGTGTGTGTAAAACTGTTTGTCAGTATTTGTACCTGAATTCAAAGAGTGTGGAATAATCTCATTATTATACTACAAACCAAAAAAGTTGAAAGTTAAAATACTTTTTTTTCTCTTAAATGTAGCTTTTTATTCCTGTTAGATAAAAACAAATTACAATCTGAGAAGAAGTCTGGATCACCAGGGATCCTTTAGGTGTAATCTCATACCTAAAAGTGTCCAAAAATATAAGTATTTGAAACCATGCAAAAACCTTTTTTTATTTTGGTGAAAAACAGCAACATTTCTAAAATATTTTTTACTGTGTCAGACTTGATGGTTTTATGTTCTTTCCATATTATTTGGGAGTTAAACCGCTCAGGTCAGACATATTTAGAAACTAAATTGTGCATGAGGGGCTTCAGAAGGTAAGTTCAGGTGCAGAGAGAACGTGTGTTGTGAATCATTGATTCTGATCACTCTTTAATTTTAGAATACATGTTAAATGTCTGTATTTGAAATAAAGGAAAACAAGAAAACGAAACATAATGAAGCACCACAAAAAGCTTTCATTTAGGTCTGTTTGATACTATTACATCAGAACTGACTTGGATAGGTATATTTGTGATTTAACACCTAGAATAAAATATGTCTCCATTTGAGGTTTTGAACTAAGATTGAAGACTGTCTTCTCCTGCTCAATTGAACAAAAAAAAGCTCTGTACCTCTCACTTGTTCCATGGCATTCTAGATGAACATCCTTGGAGAAAAACAAACAAACAATTAACCAGTAATCATCTTTATCACTGAAGTGGTGAATTAATCAATAAAATACCTTGTAGAATGTATAAATGTCGAGATACTTTTGGCATCTGGAAGTAAAGAAATAGTACAGAATATAATTGTAGAATGTAATTCAATAGCTCAGTGTTGGTTCGAACCTAAAACTGACATTCTTAGTTTAACTTTTGTGTTAAAACAGGGGTCACCAAGGTTGTGCCAGTATTATAGGAATATAATTTACCATCCTATTATCATATATATTAAGCTATTTCAGAATTGTGTTAAAAGGGACGATAGCCCTTCGGGTCACACAAGAGGTTGGTGACCCCTAGGTTATAAGTGCAGGTGATTGAAGGAATAATAACCAGAAGCCACTAGTTTTAATGAGGCTTATTACGCTAGATACAGGCACTAGATACTAGCAGACACACACATGACATGCTCGGTTTGTTTAAAGAAACTTACTCAGATGTTTCACATGGAAGTCTTGAGAACTGTAGAGGAACATAAATCATAGTGATGATTACAATTTAAATACATTTGATTGGAAAGTCTTGGTTGTTCATGGAATTAGCTTCAGTTTGTCAATCCTTCATATCAAATAATAGACACAAAAATATGATTTCTCTGCAACTAGAAACAGTGATAGAGTAAAAAAGGCAACACAACAATTCATCAAACACTAAAAAATATATTTAAACATCTAGAACTGAAAAGGGTCTTGAAACAAGTCATTATTTGTGTCTACTCTATAATATTTGGCTTTTGACAACTGTTATAGTGAAGCATCTGGTCACTCTTTAACCCAGAGCGCCATCTATTGACCTCAGAAGTTGAGGACACTGTTTGATAACGCTTTGTCAACATGACTACATTAAAAGCTTCACATACCAGAGCCTGGAGAATGCTAACGTTCACGGTGGCGCTGCTAATCTTGAGGCGTGTGGCGTAAAACTGTTCTGAAAAGAGAGACAAACACATTTTTCCCAAAATCCACATCTTCTTCACTTTCAATGTGTCACATTTACTTTCCAAGTCAGCTGCTCTGATTGGACAATGGACCGTCCAATCAGAGCTCATGGATTCAGGTGCAAAAGCAAGTGCGTGCGGTTAATTGAGTATAAAATGGATTGAAAAACTAACTTTTATAAAGCGAGTCGACTTTGTTTTTTAGTAGGTTTCTATGTAGCTAATAGATCAATTACATCTCCTAACTCATTTATATAAAAATTAAACATGCATCCATCTAAACAAGTAAATCTTGTTTAAATATTTACACATGTATTTTTTTTACATATACTTTATTCATCACAAAATGGAATGTTCGTTATTTTTCTCCTTGTAGTTGTTTTTATTTCGTTACTATACGTATTACGTATGATTTTGAATGAAAATGATCTGTTACTTACTGTTGGAGTCGCAGAAAGCTGTGCAGTCACAAGACTGAAATGTTTCACCTAAATAAACACAAACTTGCTCAGATAAAAGAGAATTACACAAAGATGGCAGAAGTGATTGACACTCACTGCTGCAGGACTGTGTTTTGGTCTCAGTGATGAGGTTTGGATCGACGCGAGAGCTGTAATTGAATCATGTTGGTATTAGACTTCATGTCAATGCGTCTGCAAACCTGTGGTTCAACATGTTCGAGGGTCTCAGTGTCATCTTCTTGCAGAAGTTGAATTCTAGTGATGATGTTTTCAAATAAGTATCATGTTATGATGGTGAGAGGTTGACTTCACATTGATGAAATGAACAAATCCTAATAACGGAAACATTTGTCGACCGCTTCCTTCCATTTTCCATTTCTGTTAAGTGGATTTCAGGCTATTTAAATGAATTTAAATTGTAAATCAACTTCTCTTCCTATTGCAGATGAAAGAAACATCTCAGATTCTAACGATTATGAGCACTAATGGAACAAACCATTCAAATGAGGTTGTAATGCAGATAAAAAAGTTCCCAAGATGGTTTCGATTTAATGAATTCAACCTACAGTATATAAACTACCATTTTACCCATTAATACAACTATGACAACTAAAACTATATACATATTGAATATCCAGTTTAATATTCCTCATAGAAATAATAATAAACAAAGTTATAGTTTACTGTTGTAATTGAGAAGTGTAAAAATTGCAATACTATATATTTGGATACATATTTTTCAGAGAGAGTTTGAGGTGATTCAAACACAGTTTGACTTATTAACCCATGTGTTATCTCAGGTGAACGACCTCCACCACCGTGTATATATGTTTATGGAAACAAAGAATAAAACAACTACATTTTTTGGGGCTTTCGGGTCACCTTGACCCTAAGATAAGAGTTAACATGAATGGGACTCACCAGGAGAGGCTGTTGTACTCGTTCCCTTGACAAACCTCGTCCAGGGGAGATGAAGACGTGCATCTCACAAATCTGCCACTTTGAGACTCAGAACCCTGACATTGACTTCGACCTAGTGTAGAAGATATCATGATTATTATGAATAATACTTTGTAAGCTTGAGCAAAAAAACAAACATATTTACACTAATGTGTTGATTTAAGTGTGTCTTAAGTTGATCTTGGACCTCTATTGTATCATCAGTATGTGTCTGTTTGTACAAAACTCTTGTTTCATTGAAATCTTTACATTAGAAAATGATCTTGAGTCCCGCCAAATGAAAACTATTTGTTTATCTGAAGATGAAATCTTGTTTACCATAACCACAGTCACTCTGTTGTGATTGATTAAGCAATAAGAGTTGTCACCGCATGTCTTAAATTCCAGAAGTCTCCAACTCACAGGGCCTCGTTGTGTAAACAAAGTTATTACAGCTGGCTGGAGGAGTGAAGCTATAATTATGTCATAATGGACTCCCCTCTCGTAACCTCTCGTTCGCTGAGATTTTCGACGGGGAGAGGAAGACTTCAACATTTGAAACATGTCAGTGAGTCAGGAGAGTTCGAGTTTTTGGTATTACTTTGCCTCTATCAATAAGTAATACATCTATTTTTCACCCATAATTGTCCTTCATATTTAAAATACAAAATATCTATATTCGAAAAACCTCCTAATAGCAACAACCACGACATTATTATAGTAATATGTGACCCTAATGAAGTAGCACCATGAACAAGGCCTCCATATTTCACTCACCGACTCGCTCCACCTCTCCGAGTATCGTTGCTTGTAATCCTTCACTTCCTGCCTGCTGGAGGACGGATGCTGCAAACCTCTGCAGCTCACACACCGACACCACTTGACTGAGCTGCAGCAGCACGTTACAGTTGGTTT
Organism: Callionymus lyra; assembly: GCF_982586985.1. Taxonomy (NCBI): domain Eukaryota; kingdom Metazoa; phylum Chordata; class Actinopteri; order Syngnathiformes; family Callionymidae; genus Callionymus; species Callionymus lyra. The sequence goes on from NC_141821.1 coordinate 25,274,785, forward strand.
GACTACAAATAGAAAACATCAGTCAACACTTTTTTACCAAGACAAGAAATCTAAGATTTGAATCACCTGATGTTGGTCTTGTGGTTGCAGGTCAGCTCTATCACCTGGAAGGGTATAAAACAATCATTTGAAGCTTGTGTAGAAGTGTAGACCCACATGCTGTTCCTAAACCAGACGTACCTGGAGCTGTATGTTTCCTGTACAGAGTTCTGAATCAGCAGTCTTTTCATCGCACCTGAGGGCTTCAGACACCTGAAGGATGAAGAGATTTATGTCCACAAGAAGAAGCAAAGGATTTAAACGTTATTCTTAGGAAGTAGTTACATTTAAATGTAAAGTAAGTGTTGTTTAAACGGGTAGGTAGATAACTGCCAAACTGCCAACCATGAAACATGCTAAAAGGTATTTAATTTTAAACATAGTAAAATGACTATAGGCAATAGTGCAGGGTAAAATAATGATGTATAAGAGCTGCTTGACAGAGAGCTGCCCTGTCTGAGTGCTTTTCTAGTTTATGATGAGTTCTTTATTTATATATAAAGCTTTTATTTACTTATTTATTTATTCTTATTCTTATTCTTGAATTCTTCCAACATACAAGCTCTCAAAAATACCATTTCGTCGACTTGTTGCTCAGTTGTTCCGTCTTGTTGAGCACTGACTCTGATTGCCATCCAAAAATAAGCATCTGGAGGCACAAACAGACTAGTGACCATCTTGAATACACAAGGAAATGTGCTTTTCTCTCACCCTCGCCGGAGCAGAGCTGGCTGAAGTCACACTTTGAGAGCGGCGGCTCTGAGAGAAGAAGCACAACATTGATGGTGAAAACAAAGGCTCTGCTGGCACTCCCTCACAAATATGTTCCAGTTGTTTGTACTCACCTGACGTGTGTCTGCCGGCGGGTGTGGTCAACATGGCAGACAGGGTTGTGATTGGGTGATTATCAGCTGTCACCATAGCGACAGGCTGGCTTGCCTCGGAATACTTGCTGACCTCAGTAAAATCAGCAGTGGAAGCCCGGGTGGTCGGGAACAGGCGTCTGCCAGAGGTGGTCATCATAGCCCGGAGGCCGAGTAGTGTGTAGTAGGGGTAGGTGGGTCCGGATGGCGAGAGGGTCGACTCTCTGTGTTGCATTGTGTTTGTGCTTTTAGATGACGGTGAACTGTGTGGGTTTGTTCTTCCTTTGATGGAGGACATGCCATAAAATCAAAGTCACATACTCGATTTGTTTCCTGTGCAGGTTCAAACTTTACCGGTTGCACTTTTATCACTGATTTACTTGATGAACAAACCAATTGCAAATCAATCAAAATTCAGCAGAGCTTGCAGAATAACTTCTTCTTTGAGTCTCTGGTGGATTCGCAATTCTATTTCCCCGGCAAATATTTGGGTTGGATTAATATTCATTATAGTAGTTTATAAGAATATCAATATTATATTTTTGCATAAAAAGTTTGTTTGGAAGACTGCCATGAAATAATAAATATTAAATATTGACTAAAAAAGCATGACATATGCTATGTTTTCACTTTTATTTTGTTCTCTCACAGTCAACAAATGGCCCACAGCTGGACCTCATGAGCAATCATGATGTCTACTTGAACCACCTGAGTCCAGACCTGTTTGCCAGATCAATGATTTCATGCACTGGTTTCTAGTTGTTTTTTCTTGTTCCCTCCTGTGGATTATTCTTATTGGATTTCTTGCATGTTTCGCCTTCTTACCCGTGTGCCTGAGTGCTTTAGTTTGTTCTTTTTAGTGTTTTGACCTCCTTGTTTGATTTTCTGTTTCTGTGTTTTATCCCCGGTTCAGTGGAGGTTATTGTTTTTGGACTTTTGGACATTTAAAGATTTAGGACTCTGGTCTTCTTTGTTTAGTATTGTGGTATTGTTTGGACTTGATGTTTATTAAATGTGTTTGTTGAAATTGAAAGAGTCGTGTGCTGGTTAGTCTCACCTGCACTTGCGTTCCGCCTAGTTTATATCGGCAACTTGCAATTAAAAACCTTTTTTTTCAGTCGTTGGGAGGTGGCCTTCAAACACTTGGGTCATTATAGCAAATAGACATCTTCTTCCTCTCAGGTTTGCCTTAGAAAGTTATAAACCCCAACCTATCTTGATCCATCATGAAACACCTATCATCAAATATATATATATATATATATATATATATTTGTATAATCCTTTTTCCTGGTGATTACATCAGGGGTCCCTAAACTTTTTCCTGTGAGGGCCACACAACTTTTCTCTGGTGAGGGGTTGGGGTCAGTTTGTAACAGAAAAAGTGTGAAAAAATTGCTATGAAGGTATATTAGGAGCATTAACCAAATAACCTTTTCTTGGTTCTTTACAGAAAAGTCAGGAAATAAAAAATACTATATATGAAATTCACAATAACCAAATAATGCTCCAAGATAAGATTTTAGGCCCCAAAATACTGTCTTTCAAAACAAGAGCAAACAAAAGTAGGTGTAGAATATTACACAAAATACAGTCTTGAATGTTATTTAGCTAACCCTCAAATATATTTGTGTCACACAGTAAAGTGTAAGAGTAATTACATGAATGGAAGTGGAAAATGTATCACAATCTATATAGAAATCCCTTTTACATTAAGATCATCGTCCCGATTTTAGATTTAGAAAATGAAACTCACCTGCTGTCTGAGTTCTACTGGCAGGAGTTAAAGTAGTGGTGACGGGGGGCACTTAAAAATGAAACGTATGATGATGTTCAATCATGCTGCTGTCATGAATTCAAGTATAGTCTGCAGTGAAATTAATACCTACTTGGTGGAGGAGAAAATAATCGCCCTATTCCAATTGGAAATGCTGAAAGAAGAAACTGAATGTTATTAAAAAGAAAATCGTGAGATTGGTTGAATCTGCTCTTAAATGAAAGGCTAACCATCACCCCGTATTGTGCAGAACATGACAAGTATTAGTTTTGTGAACACACACCAGTGACGCTTCTTTTACCACGGACATGTCGTTTCAACCTCCTCTGGTCTACAAGGACAAAAACATGCAACATTGAACATGCACTAAAAACATGCACTAAAAACATGCACTAAAAACATGCAGCTACATTTTAAAACAGAATGAAACATACAGAGCTTTAAAAATATTCACATTTTATGCTCAAGGCCATAATGTCCTTTATCTGGATCCTCCTTTTGAAACTAGCCAAGCTACCTTGACAAGTTGTCTCAGATGACAGATTGCAAACATTTAATGAACATTGATCAAACTGAAGCTATGAACGATATCAGGATCTTAATCTACATCTGTATGGATAGCTTTGCTCTGTATAAATGTCATGTTCAATGCAATCCTTATAAAACAGATTACATTAACAGAAGCATGTAAATGTTGGGGAGGATTTATGGTTTAAAAGTTGATGCAGGGAAAAGGCAACACTAACACTGACTAATAGATCGAAGCACAAGTTGTATCTGTGACCAGCTTCCTCACCACACATAAGTTGGGGATCCATCTGTCGGGCCCCGGGACTCGTCACACCCCAGTGATTAGCGTTCCAGCTGATCACGGAGCCGTCCTCGCACAGGCCGTGGTCCCTCAGGTCGGGCCACATACGGAACATGTACACCTCCACTTTCCCCGGCACGAGACCACGAAGCCTGTCTCTGGGACCACAGCCGAGCCACAGCGAGCCAGAGGGAGGGATGGCATGAGCGATCACCGTTCTCTTAGCAACCAAGACCTCGTCAACCTGAGACATTTGAAGAGTGGAGAAGCATTTTTCATGGACACGAACATGATCTAATGTTTTCACTTTCACAACAACTTTAGTATTTTCACTTCTAGATCTGTGGAGAAAAAGTTTTGCACAGAAAAAAACACAAGAAGAGACAAAGAGGACAAATAGGACACAGATGAAAGGAAGAAGAAGACTAAGAGGACAAAGAGAAAACAGATGAACAAGAAGAAGAAGACAAAGAGGACACAGATGAAAAGGATCAAGAAGACAAAGAGGACACAGATGAAAATGAAGAAGAAGACAAAGAGGACACAGATGAACAAGAAGACTAAGAGGACACGGATGAACAAATGGAAGAAGACTAAAAGGACACAGATGAACAAGAGGAAGAAGAAGACAAAGAGGACACAGATGAACAAGAAGAAGACAAAGAGAACACAGATAAACAAGAAGAAGAAGACAGAGAGGACACAGATGGACAAGAAGAAAAAGACAAAGAGGACACAGATGAACAAGAAGAAAAAGACAAAGAGGACACAGATGGACAAGAAGAAAAAGACAAAGAGGACACAGATGAACAAGAAGAAAAAGACAAAGAGGACACAGATGGACAAGAAGAAAAAGACAAAGAGGACACAGATGAACAAGACAATTAGGACAAAGAGGTGCAGTTGAACAACATGAAGCTTCTATGAACCTATAGACGCCGAGTCTTGCATATAAGTTAAACCAAATGACCTTTTCATTGTCCCGTTTATCGCATGCAACCTGTTTAACAGCTTCTGTCATTGACGATTATGGCATTCCAGACATGCTATATTGATGTAGTTCAAGTCACTGGCATAGAAGCAACCTGTTGTGAGGTTTAGTCCGCACACACAAAAGAACCCATTTTAACAAATCCACTCCTGCTGATAGCAGTTCTGATCACCTCACACAGCAACATTCAATGACTCTGTTGTGGCATCAACCATCGTGTTGAAAGGAGAGATTATGAAGCTCCTTCCTGTCCACTGCTGTCAATCTCTTTGATACATTAATGTTTTTAAATATTGTTTAAAACTACCTTCCCCCACTTTGTGTACTAATTCTTATTGTTATTGATAGATTTAAAATTGTTTTTATTATTGCGTTTATCTCATTTTATTGTTCGTATTTTATGATTTTTATTTTCATTATTATTTATAATTTATTTCATAAATTGTGTTTTTAATATGAGTTTAATATGAATTTGAAGTTTTTTCTCTTTATAATTATATTTAAGTTTTAACGTGTATCTAAGTTAATCTTTTTCTGAGCTACTCTGACAACTCAAATGTAACCAATGTGAATAAAGGTATATATTATCTTATCATTTATTTTCCAACATGGCAGAACCTTCCTCCCACAGCCTAAGAACACACACAGGTTGATCACATACTCTTAATCTACCATAAACCAAACATTACAAAGCAACAGTCAAAATAGTATTCCAATAAGTCCTAACATCATGTTAGCCATCTAATAAACGGTGTAAATATGTGCTGTTATAATTTATCATACTATAATAACATTAACAAGTGAATATTAGAAAAATTAATACAAATACAGTAATACCATTGTCTGTGTACAAGTGACTATTTCATTTGTGTATGTCATCTTTAACCTAAAAAATATTTAACAACAACAACTGCTCTAAAAAAGATCCTGATTTAAAGAGTAGCGACACCATGAAGTCATTGTTGTGATCCACAAAATATCCCTTCCTTCTGGGTCATTATCCAAAGTATTATCTTCTAAAGAGGCCACTGTCATCAGAGAACACGGCTCCACAAAAGGCAGAACATGGTCCACAAGAATACTCAACCCTGGTATCACATATCACAGGTAGCATCCGCATGAATGGCAGGAAGCAAAAGTTCCCAACAAAATGTTGCCACTGGCAATAAACACGTCTTCCTTCCCCAGATGTTAACTCACGTGTCAAATCCAACGTGAAGAGTTTGCTTTTGTCTCCACTTTAAAATGTTACAAACAACCATGTCTACTCACTAGCTACACTACTACTCTTCACACAAGTGAGCCTTCGTATTGTGCTTAGATTGTCATGGGCAGCAAAGTCAGTCGAAAGAATAGGAGGGAGTCAAACACCAAGACGTGCTAATTTAGGAACAATAAAAATGGACAGTAGCATTCGAGAACAAGCTAAAAAGCTAATCAAATAGAATTCAATTTTGTTTAAATTAGCTGATGATAGACAATAAATTCAAATGCTTTGATAATTAGAGATCATTTTTATTTATAGAAAATACAATTTTAGCGGATTCCCTCTAATTTAAAAAACAAACAAATATAAGATCAGTGTTTTTCTTCAGGAAGACTTTTTGATTTTGTTGGGAACTTTTGATATTTTTCTGAATAATAATGAATAATAATGGAACTTCCCTTTTATGTTTGTAAACAATAATAAGCACGGTTTTATATAGAAACTTGTTTAAATGGAGATCACATACTTCAGTTCCATGGAACTTTCACTTTTACTTTGGCAGATATTTATCACTTTGATTCTACATTCCAAACTACAAACATATTTGTAGAAAATGGACAACAATAGTCATTTCATGGAATTGAGTAATTTCTTTGAAGGTTGTGTTTGATCAGGAAAAAATTTAGTTTCTTGTGTAATTCTTTTAATCATTTGAGGCTATAAATAGATTTATGTTTACTACAATGAAAGGTCATTGTCAGAAAAATAGAGAGTAGCTTCATGACTTCCAGTAACCTATTGTGTTCAGCGTCATAGAGGTATTACCTGCAGGCTGAAGGTGTTGCCATGTACGTCTCTCTCCAGACACACCCGGTGCCACTGGAATGGAGAGAGACTCACTGGGAATCGGTGTCGAACCCTCAGAAGCCAAGCATATAGTGCCTTGCCGTCTCCTTCCAATCCTAGTTCCGGTCTCGGGGCGTGGACCGTGCTGTAGGAGAAGGCCACCCAGGATCCAGGTACGACCACGCGGATGTCCACACACATGGTCATGTGGTAGAGCAGGGGCATTGAGGCCCTGTTCTGCAGGGTCCAGTAGTCATTGCAGCCATTCAACACTGCTTTGGTGTCGCCCAGGAAGTAGCCGACTGCAAAGAGACGTCATCAATCACCCGCTTTGTTTCATAATGAAGATTTAGTATTAAACTGTATTTAACATGAATGCATTACAGGGCTGTGTGTCATTCTCGCTTTCTATAAACACAAATCTAGTAATAAACAATCCAGTCCATTCACTCTCAATGTGGGTTAAAACTGTTGATTAAAGTGTTGTGATTAACATCTGATGTAAATCTACCCTTCTATTTATTTATATGGACTATTTTCACACATCAAGATATCACCTAACATAGCCATACAAACCTTTCATTTTTAACCACATTTCTACTGATAAAATGGCATCCTTGATACTACACACTATTTTTATTATTTTAAAAAAGTACCATTTATTCTATAAATAGATTGAGAGACCGATAGACAGTTAAAACTTGAATAATCCTGTGAATCTTGTGAAATTAGAAGTCACAGATAAAGAAAAGTAGAAATGAGAATATAAGGATTAACAGAAAACACTTCCTTATCCTACACTTAAAATCAGTGTAGTTACAATTATCATTTTTTGCCACCCCGGCAGACAAAGAACACCGGCAACCACAGACTCATTAAACATTCCTGCTGATTGTTAAATAGCCTCCTCAGAGAATGCTAATTGCTCTCATACTCTGAGGTACTTGTAGTTATCCGCAATCTCCACGTAATCACCTTTGATTAACACTGGGTGTTGGTGTGGTCTGGACGTCCCGGATTCCAAAACCAGCTCTTTGGTCTTTAGGTTGTTAGCCTTGATGCATTTTACAATGGGCGTGTCATCAGCGAATTCTGCATGTGACTTAGCTAATAGCTTCCTTCAGCCTTACATACTGGGGTCTATCAGCGAGGTAGTGCGAGATCCAGGAGTCCAAGTAGCATTGCCTTGTCAGAAGGGGCTGGTTGGTAAATGCACTTGAGTAATCCAGGAACAATATTATTATTATGAGCCAATTTTCTTATCCAAGTGGGAGCAGGTCCCATGTAGGAGATGGAGGATGACATCCTCGATCACCAGGGGTCACCAACTTTTTGTGTGAGCTACTCTAAGCGCACCTTGCGACCTGAAGGCCCAGTGTCAGTTCTTTACACACTTCTGGAATAACTGCCATTATTAAGGACGATAAATGATATTCCTCCAATACACTTAACACATCTATCATTCTTCAATAATTACCAATAAAGCAAATGTAATAGGATGGTAAATGCATGACAAAATATTGCTTTGAACATGCCAATGGGATACTCCTTTAGTACCGGCGGGCACATTGGTACCCCATGTTGGTGACCCTTGCTGGAGTTGAGCACCACAGGTCGTAGACATTCTTTCTACAGCAATCTTCAAGACTTCACTCCTGCCATCAGCTGTTCCTTCACTGCTGCAGAACGTGTGGACTTCAGGATCCTTGCATGGTTTCAACTTAATAAGTTGTAAAAGTTCAACTTCAGACATAAAGTGCTGGAGTGACCAGACGGTCTTATCGGTCCCCTCTACAGTACACAAGGAAACCTGGCGTCTTAACTGTTATCAAGTGCAAAGGTAAAACAACACAGGCTTTTTGCGGCTACTTTACACATCTGTGTCTTTCTGATAACTGGGAGAACAGAAAAGACTTTCAGCAGCGCTTTCAATCTTTCACAAGAAACTTCATTTAAGAAATTAACCATTATGTATCCAATTCCGGTCCTTAGTGCCAGCTTCTGCCCACAGACCAGCGAGACATGGTTATATGGAGTGTTTTATGCTAATGTGAAGTCGTCATGGTTATAAATCATTTTGTTTTCCAAGTGAATTAAATAGTTTTTCATTATTATATTGATGCAACGTTTGGAATTTAAACCTTGAATTCAGTTTTTTGCTCTACATATAATACCTGAAACAACATTCACATCTTCATGTATTTTTAAAATTCATGTTTTGTTTTACAATTTAACAAGACGAAAAGAGAGACATATTAAACAGGATAAAAAAAACAAAAAAACTATAATGTCCTCCCAAAGGTATAAATGATATTATATAATGTATTATTTTATCTGTGCAAAAATGAACCTTTTATTTTTAGACATTATATGACTTATTATTCAAGTTCAAGATGTGACTTAAGAACAATTGACTCAAGGAATTCGTCGTAGACTGAAACTTGATACGAGATGTTAAACTTCCTGTGAAACCGTCCATCATGACTCCTGCACATGTGCTCACCTGTGGGTACAGTAGATACTAGGAGCCAAATAGATACGACCGAGAGAAGGCCTTGGGTCCATCTCCACTTTGGTCTACCGTGAAGGCCAGACATCCTCCTGAAATGACAAGGTGAAGGTGTTCAGGCCTGATCACACAAAACATCCAGCAGCCTTTATTTTATCAAACATTTCTATTTTTAATGCTAGACCTATAGTGACCGATTCTTGAGATTATATTCATCCTTTATTTGTTTAAAAAGTTTTGCTTATGTGATCTTGTTAGGGAGGCTGCTAGTGTGGCCTGGACCGTATCTCATCCATCCATCCATCCATCCATCCATCCATCCATCCATCCATCCATCCATCCATCCATCCATCCATCCATCCATCCATCCATCCATCCATCCATCCATCCATCCATCCATCCATCCATCCATCCATCCATCCATCCATCCATCCATCCATCCATCCATCCATCCATCCATCCATCCATCCATCCATCCATCCATCCATCCATCCATCCATCCATCCATCCATCCATCCATCCATCCATCCATCCATCCATCCATCCATCCATCCATCCATCCATCCATCCATCCATCCATCCATCCATCCATCCATCCATCCATCCATCCATCCATCCATCCATCCATCCATCCATCCATCCATCCATCCATCCATCCATCCATCCATCCATCCATCCATCCATCCATCCATCCATCCATCCATCCATCCATCCATCCATCCATCCACCCACCCACCCACCCACCCACCCACCCACCCACCCACCCACCCACCCACCCACCCACCCACCCACCCACCCATCCATCCATCCATCCATCCATCCATCCATCCATCCATCCATCCATCCATCCATCCATCCATCCATCCATCCATCCATCCATCCATCCATCCATCCATCCATGTCAAATTTTTGTTGGCTAAACTGAACTATATTTAGGCTCAAAGAAAACATGGGACTTAGTACAACAATAGATCCGATATATATATAAACATATATTTTTAATTTGCAGAAATTGATTGACTTTTTCACAATGATCTTCTTTTACATAAACCACTGATCATGTAGTACACATAAAGCATCCATATGTGCTGAGTCATTGAGTGTAAGAGAGTAAAGAGTGTGTTTACATTCAAGGGGTGGGTCTCAAGATTTTATCTAAACAACTGCCTCAACATTTTTTTTACAAGGTCAGGCTTTATGAATGATGTCCTCAATATGATGAAACACAATCTGTAGTCTTTTAAGAAAAGGTGTGAGGTGAAATCATGAAAACAATTCTTTCCTGGTTTCCTCTTCCCAAATTTATGAAATCATCTTCCCTTCGTGCCAACATGGAGCTCGTGTCTAAAAACCTCATTGTCTCAGCTTTTTGATTTCAGAATTCCCCAACTACGGTGAGAAAGTTAAACCATTACTCTGGTATCAGTGGCTTTGTCTGCTGCGCCGCAGTAACCGCGGGACAAGGATGGTCCACTCAGATGAAGTTACACTTTATCCACAGGTTCGGTTCTAAACTCCACCTCTGTCTATGAAAAAGGCCCGAGGACATCACTGGCTCACATGACATCCCACATTTTCTAACATAAGGGTGAAAGAAAACGTGAGCGTTGATGGTCAACAAGATTATGATCTTTAATCAAAAGAAAATGATGGAATCATTTCATCAGACTTTGTGTCACAAAATGTGCTTCTGTATTTGTTTCTCTTGGCCAAACCCTGATGCTGAAACATTGAGACAAAAAATGTTTTTGCAGTATTTTATTCAGTAAAGTTTTATATGATATTAACAGAATACTTCAACAGTTTCCCATAAACTTCTGATCTATGTTAGACAGTATTCACCTGTTTGTCTTTCTGCTGGCAAAATAACTCAAAAACGGACCTCAAAGTCATTTTCAGTTAATGTTGATATAGACAGATAACAAATGATTACATTTTGCTGGTCATTCAAATATCTATCTGGATCCATTTGACTATTTTACAGCACTTTTTTCCCTTCTTGCTCTGGTCTACTGTGCATTTTTGTGTCGTCCAAGCAGTTCTTGGAGAACTACTACCTCCTGCTATCCCTTCGATGATGCTGGTAATGATATTTCAAATGTTGGAAAATGTATCAAAATATGTTAAATGAGCATAGGTCTGCACTTTTTCTTTAAACTTCAATATCTTAAACGAAAGGTTTGTCCCAGTTGTAATAGGTACGTTATTAAACTCTTTCATATGTCATGTTCATATGTCAAAGCAAAACCAAAAGAGAGACGCAATGTTCAACAAAACAATATTTGACGACAACTGGCAGTCAGTTGTTCCATCAGAGCCAGTCCGTGTTCTTTATACAATAATTTTCTTTTATCTTTGACAAATTAAAAGTCATTAAAGTAATGGCTTATTAAACACCTTTTGGAAAATGGCAAGGTTGTTAGCTTAATCATTCGGTGTAAAACATCAAGTCAGCCTCCTCCACAGCTATTCCTTAAACCTTTTTAATTGATAACCCACTCATCACATTCATCTTAGCTCTCTTTTACTCACCTGTATAGCCTAAAGTACAACTAATGTAAGTATGTAATTAGTATTTATAGAGCGCTTTTCAAGACCAGGGTCACAAACAACTCTCCTGACTCACTCACATCTTTCAAATGTTGAAGTCTTCCTCTCCGAGATGCAGTAAGTGCTTCATCATGACGAGGTTTTGAACTTATTACTTTATAAAGTGCTCCCCCTGTCGCGAAAAAAAAGTTGCGAGTGCAGAGCCCATTATGATGTAGTAACGGTCTTTGCTGCTAATCCAGCCAGCTGTAATCACGCCCGCTTTGTTTATACAACGAGTCCCTTGGAGGTAGATACTTCCTGGATTGATGATGCAGTTACAAACCTTGATGCTTGACCAATTACAGCACAGTGGGTGTAGTTATGGTACGCAAGATTTTTTAACAGTCAAACGAATATTTTCAAACAGACAAATACTGACGAGTACAATAGAGGTCGAAGATCAATTTAAGATCCACTTAAATCAACACATTAGTTGCCATTTATACATTGTCTCTGATAATGAAATAAGCCTCTTAACTTTACACTTAACTGTGTATGCTGAATTGTTCATGTGCTCATTCTAATGGTTTATGACAAAAAGATTTCCGTATATAAAAAAACTATGCTTCAAGACTGAAAGAAAACTGGTCTCTATGTGAACCATGTTCCTCCACTAGAATCTCAACCAATATTAACCAAAGATTAAATCAATAACATACAAAGACACCTAAATATATGAATTCATCAAAGTAGGCACATTTCTCAAAATCTATGTGAGAACTAAAATAATATTATTATTATACTGTAACGCCTTAAAACAGATTATCAGTGACCTTTACAAAACAATCAGCGGTGAAGAAAACACTGTGCAGAGCGATCGCTCAAAAATGCCAATCCATTCTCAGTCCACCTTTGTTACGCAGTATTGTGAAGCATTGGCAAAACTATGTGTCAACTTTAATGAAACTGGATTAAAAAGCAGCAGGGAGTGCTCTAGCATCAGAATGTTCGGTATGACTCTAAGAGTCAAGCAAAAAAAACAATTCTATTTCACCCGAGGCTATGTAGAAGCTGCTGTCTGTCTCACTCTCCTACTGCTTCCACTTAGAACTATGACAGAGACGTTTGAACTATGTGGGCCACTCCAAATTAAAGTGACATGAAAGTTCCTTGAATGACTCACCTGGTGCTTTTAAATCACCCGTCTGTCTGCCTTGTCTTCATCCCCCTCATTTCACGACCAGCCAGATGCTCCATCAACTTCCCTGGTCCAATTGAAGTTTTCTCAACTTTCCTCCGTCACCATAGATCCTCAAACATCCACTGGTCTCAGAATTTTCTGCTGACGTGTGAGCAGGTGTGTGTGTGTGGAGGTGAAATCAAAAAGTACTGGATCAGGTTGTGGGAGGCTGAAGTGTTTTTAGCACACCCTCAAGGAGAGGCGTGTCTTTGTCTCTGACTCACTGTCTTACAGTACATCAGGCAGCCTCGCTGTCTCACACTCACATCTGTGTCTCAAATATTGTCTCACCATCATTTGTTTCTGTTTAACCGGTCTCTCATTACTCACCCGTCCTACCATCACCTCTCATCCAGACACGAGTGCTTGACCACTAATGTCGTCCAGTCATATGTAGCTGTCTCTCTCTTTTGACCGACCTGTCTCCCTCACCTATACGTCTGACTCTTGATAATGACAGCTATCAACCTGAATCAAATCATCGTCCTTGTAAACAATCAATCATCCCCTGACTCATGTCTCATCAGTCAGATCTCACCTGACATTAGTCATTAGACCATCGGGAGCCTCGTCCATTTGTCAGTGAATTCCTGCCCTTTTCATTCAACCATTTTCTCACTTACTCACCCTTCATTTTGTTTCATTCTTTAAATTACTCCACAGATATTTCTGTCCATTTTATCAATACAATGTATAAGTACAGTCTTTACTTCATCCGTCTGCCTCTCCATCACTTTCTCTCTCACTGTGTCTGGAGGGCAACAGCTGGTATCACAGGATGCAGGATCAGACGCTTCCTGGACAGTGTTTGGTATTCGGTGTGTGTGTGTGTGTGTGTTTAAAAATGCCGACTGAACAAGCAAATTGCAAAAAGCAGCGCAGAACGACACAGACGTAAGAGGACAGACAAGAGCCTCGCAGCTGAACCGGCGGCTCGTTTGAGGAATGGCGTCTTGACGTCAACGCTGAAATGAATGTGATGTGTTTTGATGAAATGGAGCAGCAGACAACAACAGGAAAAAACGACCACACGTGTTACTCAACGGGGTTTCTTCAACTCTAATGAGAAAAAGACAGCAGGGGGTCTGCAACCCTTTTTGTACCGCGGAACGGTTAAATGTCAGGACTATAATCGTGGGCCGCTGTTCAGATAGAGAAAAGTAAAAAATACAATAGCATGACCTGAAAAACATCTCACCATAACGCTGAATCAGCAAGAGCTCTGGACTGGTTAAAACTACATGTATGTGAATTAACATGAATGTATATTAATCGTATGCTGACGATGATGTTCTTTATGTGTGTCTCCTAGCTTTCAGAGACTAGAGAATGTTTGTTTAAGCTTTATATATATGGAATGAGGAGTCTGAAACAAAAGTTAAGTTTCCAGAGTTAATACATATAACTTTATTTTTTTTTCTTTGCAGCCTGGTAACAATTGTCTCCCTAACTGGTACAGGTACCCGGACCAGGGGTTGGGACCTCTGGTCTACAGTGTTAACCATCAGTGGTCATTGAGCAGTCATTCACTGGTGCAGGTGACTCGTTGTTGTAGAAATTGAAGTTCAGTTCTCCATCACCTCCTCTACAAGGTAACTTCTCCAGCCTGAGTCTTCTTCACCTGCCTCCTGGTCTCTGTCGCTACACAACAACTAAAGGTGGAACGTCTGCAGCAGTCTGTGGTCTGTGAGACAAGCTCTTTGTTGAAGTTCAGATGGGTCTGGGGTCTTTATATAGTAACTCAGGAGATCTGAAGAGGTAGGTGCAGGCAGGGTGGAACAAGTGAATTACAAAATGCACAACCCTCATTACGATAGTTACATTTTCCAAGGATCTATACTTGACACCAGTAGATTATTCTGCAGGAACTCAAATGACCTGAATGATTTGTACCTTTGTTCTGCTACATTTCTCTGGAGCATTCCAATTCCCTTAGACTAGGACTTAATTAGTTATTATATAATAATTAGTAGTCCTACGCACGCATATTGATCAATGTCATTTAGAGATAAGGAAACCTGACTGCATGCATTTAAGTTGTTTGTTAAATATGGCTCCATTAGTTTTGTCTCTGGGTCAAGGTGAAAGACCTCCCTTGCTTCCAGAAATACATAAGCAGTGGTGGAGGTCGTTCACCTTCACCCAGAGACCACACAAGGGATACCACAAACCCATTTCTTCCCAGCCACCGGTTCAACTTCACCCGTAGGCCGCACAAGGGTTAAAAAACATTCATGCCCAATGTGTTTGCCTTCTTGAAAAATGTTGACATGAACTTGACTGTTTTAGAACACAAAAATGTATTTATTCCTGTATTTATGTTGGTGGTGAAAAAACCCGACAATGTTAATTTAATTGATCTTGGAAATGGATCTCGGATGATTAAACATGTCTCACACACATGGTCAATATTACATTCTGGTTGTCAAATCAAACTCAAGTAGAGAAAATGTAATTAATTGTTGTGAGACAGCTTTACTTACTGATACGTATTCGGTCACATGGTCGAGCAGCAGCCGGCGAAGGACCCTTGTCACATGCACATTGTACGAACAACACAGTCAGGGAGCTACCTGGAGAGACAACAGCGAGGAGGACTCCCACACACAGGCCTTCAAGCGCAGACTCACGGATGAAAGAAAGAGAAGAGAGGTTTCGACAGGAGATAAGAGAAGCACAACACCTCCTCTCACAATGACAGAGGCACCAGAGAGACGGCTCCTGTGCTAGCTTCACACACTGTCATTCTGAAACTGTTCACACGTCACCCGGACTGACGTCTGACAAACATCTGATTCACCTGAGCATAGATATGAAGACTTTTACAGACGTCTCACATTTTTTGATTGTTAAAAAAGGTAATTCATTAGATGTTAATGTGAATTAAAGAAGAAGCTGGTATTTGATCAAATCCAACTGCATCCCTACAGTTGATGTATGACGTAAATATATGTTGTGAAGCATTAGATTGATCATACATTTTCAAGGTGGTAACAAAACAACAGACAAAATGAAGATTCATGATGTCATGTAATAATCCTACAACCCTACACCCACCCTGACCTTAAACAGGTTCTTTTTAAAGGTCACTGCAAATTTAAAATACCTTCGGTAAATACTCCTGACAACCAAAAATGTAAATAAATAAATAAATACTGGTTTATTTAGGATATGCCTTAATTAGGGGTGACAATGGTCACCAATAATCTTTTAACATACTTTGTTTTCTTACCTCTCCACAGCAGTAAATAGAGGAATTGGGTGTCTCTATCATCTCTCCAAACCCCTAAAAAGAACGCTGGAATTCAGTGCAACAGGTGTAGGTACGAAGTGCTTCCTGGTCTCATCATACTCATGGCACATGTATGACCACAGCCGTTTACATGTGACAGATAGATACTCATCACTGACTCGTCATCAGTGAGGCGTCTAAATAGAAAATCAATCAAAATCAAAATGCTAATATCACTAATAATTAACTCATTATTGAGTTGATTTACTCAATAATTAACATGAACTGTGGAGGCTAACATACCAAATGTATTTCACATTGTTAATAACATCCATCAAATCCATGCACTTTCATTCTGTCTTTATTGAACAGCGTCAAAGTAAAAATGGTTTGGTGATACAGGTGATGGCAGCAGTTTTTGTGCCACATCATATGCTTGACAGAGAGTAGCTAAAAACTGTCATCAGAGCTGAAGCAACATGTTCCGACCTCAGCTTTTCTACAACAACACACATTTCGTCTCTTCTGTAAATTCTTTGACTAACAATTCGTGTTCCCTCGACCCCCCCAACCTCTATTTTACTTTACACCAATCCTCTCTTCCATTTCATGGCGCACACTAAGACCTGGTCCACATGTACATCGTTACTCAACAGCGTGCTTTAGATGAAGTCAAAAGGAAAGCTGGGAGCTGACCACAGAGTTGAAGACGTCCACATAAAACCAGTTGGTCAACCAGCTGTACAGAGTTGTTTCCTGCTTCATATTAGTGTTGGTTGTCTCTTAGCTAGTGTTGGTTGTCTCTTAGCTAGTGTTTGTTGTCTCTTCTCCCCTCACATCAGAATCAAACCCACAACCTCTGCAGCAAAACGTCCCGGCAGAACCTCACAGCAGACTAGACCCCTCAGTCTTGCTGAATCGCATCCACTCAATCTCAGTTTGGCACAGAAATCTGATGATGTATCGTTTGAAAACCATGTCAAGGACCTTTCATGTTTTTTAATGATGATTAAATAAGTGGTGGTTATAATCAGACTGAAGTTGAAAATGGGGGGAAAATGTTAAAATGTGTATAATCTAGGTTAAAAATAGGCTGAAGTTTTTTTGCTATCAGATATGTATTAAACTCATTATTAAACCGTCTTCCTTACTGATATGTAATAAAAAGGCCATTGAATCTGAAAATGGACCCTCCAGTCTTAGACACACATACATGTGGACCACCGACGAGGTTGGGAAGAAGTCAGACAGTTGTTATCTGGTCAACCACTCGAGTGCTATCGTTCATCTCAACGCACTCCACTTCTTGTCTCAGTCCGTCCCCGCCGGAGTGGTCGTCCCGACTCTTGGAGGGGGGCAGGAAGGTGAGGAGGGTGGGCAAGAAGGCCAACGTGTGCAGCGCTGAGCATCCAGCAGTCAGTGTGAGGCATCGAAACAAAGTGTGTGTCAGGTTGGAGCGTACGGAGCCCACAGGCACTAGAGCAGCGCAGTAGCAGATGAGCGTCTGCAGGGCGGGGACCCCGTGTCTCTCCAGGGCCACCCTCACCCAGCGAGTCCGGCTGTCGCCGCGGCCCGATGCAAAGCCACAGAGCAGGGGTCCGCTGCAATCGGCCGAGTGTCCCAGAGCGGAGATCAGACACAGGATGGACACGCAGTCCAGCTCGACGCCCCATAAGGTCATGAAACCCACCACGCCGAACTGGACCGAGAGCATGGTGAGACCCAGCCACACAGACACCAGCGGCTCCACGACCGCCAGAGAAGATAGACCCAACAGGAAGACCACGGCTAGCAGTGAGTGTCTGAGCGGCGAGCTGACCGCTGCAGCGTAGCGGTCCAGGTAGACGAAAGAAGGATTGAAGATCAGGAAGCGCACCCTGGACGTCAGCGAGAGACGTCTCAGAGTATCCAGCAGCACTGACATCTCCTCCCGCTTGTTCTCCGTCGTCTTGGCCACCAGAAAGATGCGTGATGCGGCCACGTCCGGCTCCTCGCCTTGACCTCGCTCCGCGAATATGATGTCGTCTGCGAAGTGAGCGTACTGCTGCTCGCGCAGGAATGAATTTCTCAGAGTGTTCGTGAAGTTTTCTCGCGGTTGGCTGGTGGACTCGTTGCGCTCCGCCAAGTAGTTCAAGTAAGCTTCCAGCCAGCTGATTCGCTGAAAGCCCTTGGCGTACTCCAGTAAATCCCGCTGTACCGTCACATTCCAGTAGGGGGCGCTTTCATAGATGTAGAATCCAATCACAGGTGAATAAGAGCTGAAGTATCGATGTTGGGCACGGGTGTACAACACTGTCGCTGTATCCATGGCAACCAGCGCACTCGGATCAGAACCCTGGGTCACCTGTCCACGACAAAATAAACACAAGTTTAAAAACAAATCCTAAACTTACAGAGAGAAAGTGCAGCTTTGTGGCATATCACTGATCAAATGGCCACATATGTGGCTAACAAATTGTCCACTAACAACTAAGGCTCAGGTAAAAGCCCAATTTGCTAAGACATTGAGGATGAAAACACACACAAAGTTGAGGCATGATTGCTGGGGAAAAGTGGATTCAATAGCAAACTTGACTTTTATGTGAGGAATCCTAAGCCTGAGGACACTACAATACCTGTCAGTGACCATACTGTTGTGAGTATGTAAGTCAGTCATTTTTATTTGTATGTCTACATGTAGCATCTACTGAAATGATATTTTTGTACGATTTTAACACACAAAACAGCAATATTATGTCACTTTAAAAGGTGCTTTTAAAACCAGAGTAAATATTTTGGAACAATTTTTCAAGCATAGACATAGATAACCAAAGTTTTAATTTCCGAGACATAATATTAACAACGACCAGGGAATAAATGAACGATGTGCCCTTGTTTATGTTGGGTAGTGACAACATGGATCAGACACCTGGATCTGTATCCTACTACTTCATATGTTGGTCCAGGTCAATATCATATATAATTAATATTCGACAGTGATGGGTTGATGAGGCCTAATGATACACTGTTTTTATTTTAAAAGGCCACTAGATGGTGATCTCTGCTTTATAATCTTTGGCTCTGATTGACTAATTCAATGAAACCTGACATCATTTTCACTGATGGTGCCATCTAGTGGGCTTTTAAACTGTATCATGATACATCATCAGCTGCTTCATGAGGCCTCATCAACTCATCCCAAATATTTGAAAGTTTAGGAAAATAATCTTGCTCTGATTGAATAGAATTGTTATAATTTTCTGGCATTTTCTAATCGAAAATCAAAATCTACATAGGAATTTCAAAGCAGCCTTCTCTTCAAATGAAAGGTTAAGAAACAATTTCCCCATCAAATGCAATCAAGCTTTACCCGTCAAAACAAGACACACCAACATTTTGAATAGGTTCCTACCAGAACGAATTTCATGGCCTTTATTAATTCCAGTTATATGTCAGCAGCAAACGTTTTTTCTTTTTATCTTTTGCAAATGTTTGACAACATTGTCGCAGGAAGAAAATACGTCCGGTGATTATGCAGAGAGCCATCTGACAACAAGTGTTCGTGATATTATGAGCTAATTATTTATGATCTGGGATGCTTCTAAAGCCGCTCTGCAACAGTATGCTGCAGCTGTACTACAACAAGACGCTATGGTTTACTACACAATCATGGACCGGGGAGGACTGTAGTTAACTCAAGTGGACTGAGACAGGTTTGCTTGTCATGTGGCCAAAGTTCTGGATGAATCCGAGTTTTGGCTTTTTCCCTGAGATAATATGATTGTTTTTTATTTGAGTGTTTTTTTTTTTTACCAGGAACTATTATTAATACTGATTTTGTGTTGTGGATTCTCATGTTGTGGGTTTTCTAGGCTTTATGCCCTGTAGATTATTTTGGGTATAATGGGTATGTCTCATAAAGCTAACTTTACAATTGGTTATTTGGCTCAAATCTGAAATTGGGTTTCAAAGCTATTTCTGTGGGAAGTTTCTTTATAGCTCTTGAAACATGTATTAAAACAGTTCCCCATCGCAGAAAAAGAGAGCTTGCCAATGATGTTCTATGATGGCAGAAACATACACAGTGTTGGAGGATAAGTTGAAGAGTAGTTTG
This sequence comes from Callionymus lyra, assembly GCF_982586985.1. NCBI lineage: Eukaryota > Metazoa > Chordata > Actinopteri > Syngnathiformes > Callionymidae > Callionymus > Callionymus lyra. Next base: position 25,294,925 of record NC_141821.1, read on the forward strand.
TTGAGTTGTGAGTCAAGAACTGAAATAATATTAGTCTAGTATGGCAGGTTTGTTAGACTCAAATCAATACTTAAAGAAATATATCTGTTCTTTTTGACTTCATATCTGTTCAGCTCTACTTCTACAGCAACCAAAAACACCTGGATATTAACGGTCAACTGGTAGGATTTTGTTAAGATCAATGTGTAAAATGCTGTTATTTTTATTATTTTTATTTTATTATTTTACATCTAAACTGTTATTACAGTCAAAACTCATTATATGGTTTTATGATTCATAAATATGTTAAAACCAATAAATAAATATAACATTTAAATAATGCTGATAATATACACTGTTCTGTTGAGATCTATTTTATCAATTGTTTTTTTTGAAACGTGTTATAGAAGCTATCGGTGTGACGGATTAATATCTCACCTGCAGAAATCCCATGAGTCCAAAGGAGATGTAAACCAGATAGAGCAGAACCACAAAGGGTTTGACGTAAGTGTTTGTGATCCAGTCTCCATAGCAACGTCTAACACATCCCAGCAGAAGATGAGAATCCTGAGGATGAGGGTCGTTGTTTGCTGATGAATGAGCGTGTGGGTGTGTTGAGCTACTGGGATGCCCGTGTGTTGTGGTGTTCGTCTGAAGCGGGTGTGTGTGCGTTAGTGTCTGCGCGTGACTGTGGCCGACCCCGTGTGTTGAGGTCTGGGTTTCTTCCTGGTACCGCGTGTACATAAGGCACCTGTACCAAGCTGGTTTGGAGTCCAAACGTTCGGGTTTAGGAACGCGCCTGCAGAAGCAGCCGTGCCTGTATCCAGTCTCCAAATACCCGGTGAACACCAGACAGGAACTGTAGAAAGAGAGCATGTAGATGTAGCTGATGGTGACGGACAGCGCCGCGGTCCGGCAGAAAAGCCGGACGGCCTCCATGTTGGTCAGCGGGGACGCGGCCAGGCCGAGGGTCATCAGATGCAGCAGGGTGGAGCCGGAGAATCGCAGCATCACATCCTCAAACATGCTCGCCACGCGCTCTTTCACATGCTGGTCCTCTCGAGTCCGTCGCCATGACGACAGCATCTCAAAGGAACCAAAAAGCCCATGACCTGATCAGAGACAAAGAGAAATGAGATTTTGGGGTCGAACGTTGATGGTCATTCTCCTTGAAGGGTTTAGCAGCTCGTAAACGTTTAGTTCATCGTTTATTGAGACTCTGAGCTGTTCCGGACGAAATAATGTGGCAGCTCACAGACTGACCAGGAAACACAGCTGCCTTTGGGAGGACAACAAAGAGATGCTTTCAAAAACTGACACATAAAAACTAATCCCAAAAGGGTGAAATATCTCTGAACCAATGCTGTGTTTGATAAAAAAAAAAAGTTTTATCTCAGGGGAAAAAATGCAAATAAAGTCTAGATAAAACCTACCGTTATTTTTGGGAGAGCTCTTACAGTTTTTGAACTCAAACTTTTGCCAGACCAATTTCAAACATAATAAACACTTTTTTATTGAGTTATAACAAACACAGACAATCACTTTCCTCCAAGAAAGAGGTACTCACTAAGATATGTCTAATTTATACTAGTTATGTTCATCATTATGCCAACACTATTTAATTTATTTATACAATTATTTGGATATTCACTTGCATACCCTAGTAGCCTCTGGAATTGAAAACATCAAGGGGAAAACAAATCCCTATAAATATTTGGGAAATGATCAACTCAAGTGTTAAAAGCCATTTAGAAATGTTATCAGAGTTTGACAGTGTATGTACTCGGAGAGCTGGGAACGTGAGATGGTTGCTGGATGGGTGCTAGCTTCAGTTGGAAAAGATTCAATTTAAAGGAAAAGACGTAAAAGATGTATATAAAGAAAGTATTGATCATGATTTATTGATATACAAAGTCGTCCCCTGGTGCCTCTCATTGTATGTACAGATATATGAAGCAAACGCCGTTTAATGACTTGGTTTCCATGGTACCAGTGCGTCACCACTGACACAAGTCTGCCCCCTCCCCACCTCAGGACCACTTAACACCTAAGAAGAAGCTGAGCAAACCAACACTTGAGCCTCTGGTGCTCGCGAGAGTGTGATGGAGGTGCAGGCAGAGGGAGTTGGATGTTGCAGAAGACGGACGAGGGGAGATGAGCACATGCCCCAGGATTTCAACAAGTGCTAGAGGATTACATGTTGTGTCAACCAATATTAACGATATAGTTTTACATGTGATGAGTGAGAAAAGACTTCTGAACGAGCCAAGAAACATGGTTAAGGATTCACCACGAATACACCATGATGCCACAATTGAAACTGGTCATAATTGAACCCAATTGTAACATCCTTTACATTCTCTTGTTCTATCAGTGACACAATGTTGGAACCATGCATGACTATTTAGTATGAAATGATTTTATATCATCCACAAAGTCTGTATTTAAATGATAAATGCGTGTAAACGTATTCAGCAGTGAATTAAAATGATTTTCCGTGTTGCACTACCTGATATTCTGAGACGTAATGACAAGAAGTCCTTTCATCATCCATTTTCATGTCAACGAAAGTTCATCTTACAGATCACAAATGCAGGTTGTGTGACAAGTCGATCAATTTCATGAAAATATTAAGCAAGTTCAAGATGTATGCAAGATCTTTAAACATACGTACTATATTTTGGGCTCTTGGCCGTTTTATAGCTTTTCCCTCGATCTTGCTTTATTTTTTTAAATCACTAAAATATATGTTTAGTATCTCTACTGTTTATTACATCTTTGGTTCTGCTCATTATGTCCAAATGTGGCTTCAACGTTTGTAAATGAAAGCATTTTCATTTGAAAGGACTAATACACAAGTGTTCTTATTTTCTTATTTCATATGATGACTTGGCTGCAAGTCTTGTCACAGGCACTTTAATTCCGTGTAGATCCTTCAATGCAAATGAGCAAGTTAAGACTAATGATAAACAAAAACCTTTGGAAGCTGAATCTTCTCACAGCTCTCCTCTTTTTTATACATCTCTTCCCTCCTCCTCTCCTGCTCTCCTGCACCTGCCAACTAACATTATAAAATGCAGCCTCCTCCTCTTCTTCCCTCCACAGCTGCAATCTAACTTAATTTACTGAGCTTCATCTGGACTGATGTTTCATGCGCCTGTATTCCCCTGCAATCCTTGAGGAAGCTATTTTAAGCTGCAGACCCTCCTCAATAATACAGTGTAATTACTGGAGAGATCACACGTGTGTGTCCACAGGATTGTGCATCTCTGTGTGATTGTGTGACCATTACCACGGTTTCTATTACACATTTTTTGGAGGCAGATACTTGCGTTCTTCTCACACACCTGCTCAGTGTTTATCTGAATGTTGGTTCCAGAATACTACATTAACGCTACATTTTTCACAGACTTTCCACTTATGGATTTTGACTATGTCTCAAATGTACTCAAGATATTTTTGTCAAGGTTAATACTTTCTATGCCATTTATTAATTTGTGTAACTTATTTTATTGTACTTAAAAATGAATGTTAATTAAAATACATTTTTTTAAACATCACAAATATACGGCAAAGGTCAAAATATTGCCTCTAACACAAAACCCCCTAACCATCCTAGCATACACTAGAAAACAAGGTCTCCTGTAGATTTAAGATTATAGTCAACAGCAATGGGTGTCATAAGGAAAATATTAAACTCTTAATTAAGATTAGGCTCCTGTGCAGGTGTTCGCACCAAACATGAGAAGCCACTGGTTAGTATGACAAACAATTGTGGTATAATATCGAGGATGGATTGTAGGATCTGATGGACCCAGAGATGTCAGTTTATGTTTGTTTTTCCACATTAGATAAAGAACTGCAATACTTCCTTCTCAGATCCGACATTTTAACCCTCCACTGATAAAAGACCATCCCTGGACCTGCTTGTTCTGCCATCAGACATCAGCAAACACTTGGGTCTCAGTAGGGCAGGTCCTGTTGCTAAGTCGCATTTGGTGTGACCTCCCCATTAGAGTCACATGCCTCAGGATAAGGGGAGGGTGAGTCAAAAATCTAAGAAAATTTGATAAAATAAACTAAGAAATAGACAGTTAACTTTTCATTGCCTAGGATTATTTGTACATTTTGCTTCACTCGTCCCCTGTTGGATTTGGTGAACATAAATATTTCTCTATATTTGAAAACATTCTATGTTTCGTAATATAAAAAAACAACAACAACAGATGAATCCCTTCTAACCAGAGTATTTCCTAAACTGAGAGGAAATGTGTTTCATGTGCTGCCACACTCCCCCTCAGACAAGTCAAGTCGGCTCTTCCCCAGCTGTCAATCATCTGACGTTCTGTCTACTTTGAAATGACAGTGAGGCTACCGACTTCAGAACTCATCACAGGTGCTGGAAAAAGCCTGTGATATGGAGGCAGTGGCTTCAGATTAGATTTTCTGTGATGACCTTAGATAAGGAATTGCTGATGGAGCAAAATTAATTTGACGAAACTTGATGGAGAGATATAATATAAGATGGAGTGAAGACAATTCCAAGTAATGAAAGACTCGCCATGAATATGTATTTCAATATGGAGCTGTTCATATATTCTGGTGTGTGTGAAAGAACAAGAGCACACTTAACACACATGTGAACATGTGTCTTCTGCCTGTGTTTAGCTGACCCTCTAACCTATGCTTATAGACTGACCGTTTACGATTCATCATTTAATTTCTCAGAAATACTTTCATACTACGTCAATTGATATCTTTTCAACCCGGGTCAAGGTGACAGGAAGGCCCGAAAACAAATGTGTCTGTGGTATCCCTTGTAAGGGTCCCTGAGATAACACTTATGTTAATATTAAAAAACATTTATGATAAATGTGAATTTCTTCATTTTGAATCAGGCTTAATGATACATTTTAGAAGACAAAAAAAGAGAAACATTTCTGAATTTATGAAAATGATGACACAACACAATCTTGATCTCATAATCTATGCGTTTGTGTCTTCTCGTCTGGACTATTTCAACAGTTTATTTTCATGTCTTAAAAAGAAGGAGCTGTCTCGCCTGCAGTTGATACAAAACTCTAAAATTCTATTTCTTACTTTCAGAGCTATTCATGGTCAGGCTCCTCCTTACATCAGTGATCTGATCCAGCCTTTATTTTTTTCTATGACTTCTTCTCTCTACAACAAATAATTACATTTAAAATAAACAATTTTTTGATGGCCCCTCACATAATGGAGTAGACAGACAGATAGATAGGTAGAGAGAGAGACAGAGAGAGAGAGAGAGAGAGAGGGGGGGGGGGGGGTGGATGGATGGATGGATAGATGGATGGATGGATGGATAGATAGATCTCCTTCGGGAAATGCTGCAATACATTACATTTTGACTTTTCCATATCTCCTATGATTGGTTTGGTTTTAAACAGTCATGGACCTCTTTACTACACAACTTGGCCTGGTACATGGTTGCCGCCCAGCTGATTTACAGCAGTGTGTAGGAGCAGCAGTTTCATTCATTTCCTTAGTACTGACAGGAGTTTTCAAAGTTCCAGGAAGACAAAATCAACACTACAAATGCACACGCTAACAGTAGAGGCGGGGATGGATAGACTACTTTTCTAAATTATAATGCATTTCCACTGTTAAAACAGTGGGTGGAGCCATAAACAAATATGCTCCATCTTCTGCAGTGCTGCTCTTATCCAAAGTTAATTTAGACTTTAGACTTTCTTTCATTGCCAATGCAAAGAAATGGTGAAAGCAGTGGAACTAGCTACGAAATTTCGTTGCTTGGCAACCGTTAAAAAACACAGCAGAGAGATGTATATATAAAAGTATATATATAAATATTAATAAGTGAAAAATTGTGCAATATAGTATAAACAGAATAAATAACTAACATTATAAATATTACATATAATAATTAATTTATATAAAGTATAAATACAAATAAGTTAACAATAGTGCAAATTTGGTATAAATAGAATAAATACATAATATTTTAAACACAAGTTTGATTTTTAGTAAAGAAACCACAGCAGACTTACCAAGCATGACAAAGGGGATGCCCAGGTAGGTGGAGTTGTAGGTGGTCCCAGTTAAGTTGAGAATCCCAGCAGCGGTGAGGCCTGACAGTGTGACGGACAGCAAGGCTAACAACCCGAGCCACGGCTTGGACCTCACACAGTCTCTCATGGAGCAGCAGAAGACAGCCAGGACACCGCAGACACCTAAGCTGGCCAACAGAGGGCGCCGAGCAAGAACTGAGGAGAATTGAAAATCTGTCCTCAGAGAAGAAGACGTGGACGGGTACAGGGTGAGCTTTGGATGCAAATCTGCAAAGTGTTGTAGTTCAGAGCAAAATGCTCTTTCCCAGTGGCCTGCCACTCTGTCCATCAGTCCGCCGCGCGCCTGGAGGTAGTAGGTGAGCTGTAGCGCCCGGGCAGAACGTACGCCTTCCACCCTCGCCCCGGTCTCTGGAGCACGTGCTCCCCCGTTGGGACCCCAACCCTGGACGCCCCCTAGCTGGTGTCCGATGTAGGCCTGTCGACCGTCTGCCAGCTGTGTTATAGGGTAACGCAAGGCCGGGATGGTGCGGTTCGCTGTCCTGGCAGCCTGGATCTCCTCCATGGCACGGATGATGTCATCAATGATACAGACATTCTTGTCATCGGGGAGACAGAGGTAGGAGAAGGAATAATTGAAGCTGTTGATTCCGGTTTCTGGGACCGTCACTTGCATCTGATAGATCCTCCTGTGCAGCTGCAAAGAAGATACAAAAAAAAGAAAAAAAAAGAAACAGGGATTTGTTTTCCGTTGGGAGATTTTTGTGCTGACTTAACCGCAGTCAGAACAGAAGAAGCTCTAAAAGCTCTTGTTGTGCAGAGAGGCAGAAAGCATCAAGATCACCAGCTACTTTTAAGTGCCTCCATATTTTTTGTTTGGTTTGAAAAAGACAAAGCACCTTGTGGTTCCTCACAGAGCAACAACAATAATCACAAAATTCTTCCTATCTACAGTAAGGCAAGAGGACAACGTCTGTGCCAACATCCAGTGAGCTGGTTACTTAGCAACAAGTCTGATGCTAGTACCTGCCACAACGTTATACTGGCAGACCTAAATTCTACCTCAGTTTGCTGCACTATACACATAATAATGTCTGGTTATCTTATTTTAATCTAGTGATCACAATCAGTCAAGTTTAGTAACATACCATCGATGAACTGGTATTCATTTATATCGTTTTTATTATAATTAATATATAATAAACGTTTATAGGTTTTAATTAGGTTTTTGTACATAATTATTTCACCGAGATGAAATAGAAAATGGACTCTAACTATTGACTTAACTGTCAGACTGGTGGACATTGGTCCTTCTCTGTAGACACACCATCTATCACATATTGTATTGTTACTTCCTGCAAGCAGGTTAATGAATATTCACACTTTATGATGCTTATGTTTTGTTTTATCACTCTCTCACTGGGCCTCAGTAACTCATTATTCTCCAGTCCTAGTCAGTGGAAGGACAGAAATGATCCTTGAAAGAATTTATTTTCCATATAATGGGTGCTTGATGTGGAAGTGGTTATTACTTGTCTCTTTTTGTTTGATGGCCCCTCACAACAGTCCCAGTATATATGTAATGTAGCCCTCTAGCAAATGTAACACCCCTGCTCTAGACCCTTACTCTTTTTACAGCTGTCAATCAACTCTTTCAAGAAGAAACCACACACTAAGGAGTGACCTGTAGAGAACCATCTTATTTTGTGAGGAAAAAAAAATACAAAAATGGTTATTTGGCTCAGATCATGATAGACTTTCTTGCACATGAATACAGTCAAAGGGCCAATTTGTTGTTTAAAAAATCTCTTTCCATATGGTGCCCCCCCACCCCTGCTGAACCATCACTGACAAATTTTGACAGCATCTAGATTTGCTGCTTTACCATCTACTTTCCTTTAAGTCTACTGTATTGTCTTCCTGATCTTGACTTCAATCCATAATATTCCAAGGGCCATCAAATGTTTGGGGAAGAAACATTGTAACGTTGTACTACATGCCTCAAATAATCTCATAATTACATATGAAAAAACAAATGACGCTAAGAGGTCTCTAAGGTAAACACATGTATCTCAGACAATTTGCCTTGTGAATGTCGGGTTGATGAGTGTTACTTGGAATTGAGCTGCGCTGTTCAACTAACTGAGCATCAATCAAAGAGAATGAGGGTAGAGAACAGTTTGTTTACGTGCTGGGCAGTGGATATTGACCTCCGTGCCTTTCTGCAAGAAAAAATCGACTTGTTTTTCAATCAGTTAATGGAGTGAAGGATCATTTTTTTGACATTTAGCGGTTGTAAAGCACCCACAAACCATTACACATGTTCGTTTGTGAGGAAACCAAGGACAAATGTCTTAAAAGGTGAATTAACAGAGATGTGTGACACGTTACCTACTGAAATTAAAACCATAACCAGTGTGAAAGTAGTCTAAGAAATTTGAAAGTAAAACTTCGAGATTACTCCAAGGAGGTAAATGATGCTCACATGAATAAATCAATAATCACTTAAATGATCATAAGACATAGAAGACAGCATTATGTAACATTAAAAATAATTATAATGATAAAAACATCAACTAAAGTATAAAATAATCTGTTCAATGAAATAGTAAAAACTCTCTGATTCTTTTCCATCGCTAAAGGAATCGCTAAGGTGAAACTTTAGTTCAAAACTGCGTGAACACAGATGGAAACTGTTTCATTTTAGGTTTAGGTAATTTGGTTGACAACGGGTGAAAAATATAGAGCATAAATTGATTGTTCATATATGATGTAAATTAAACAAACTCTAAGTGTACAGTTTTTTAAATCTTACAGTTGTACCGGAACTGATGTGAAGGACAAGATGGGCTTGAAACAAATTAAATAAAAATGTATTGGTTTTCTCGTATATCTAGAGCAGATGTACCTTTATCAAAAACTAAATGAATTACATGTTAATAAAAGTTTACAGCAGGAAATGGCTTGACAAACTATTACATCCGGGCCATTTTCTTTATTACTGCAGGATATATTTAGTTTTCTGTTCACCTTTACTTCAAAGCAAAAGACTTGTTTTCTTCCAAAGGACACAAAGATCTGAGTGAATGAATGTTGAAGATATAGGATTGACATTTATTATCCCTGCTTATAGGAAAAAAGCTCTATGACTGTTGAGGGGGATGATGGATTTGGGTTGATCTTGTTTTGTGTTATCTTATTTCATTATTTTATTCTTTAAAGCCATCACAATAAAATCCTATGTTTTGCTTACAACGCTAGCAATTAAAGTTTAGGATTCTGATCTACCTTCGGTGCACTTTAAATTTATACTTAATAAAGTTTGAAGACGTGATCTATGATATTAAAACTGCTGCTTGGCAGCCGCTTCATTTTTCCATTTAATAAACTAACAGTGAAGTCATTTTCAGTATTGAAAACTGATAAGATTTAATAAAAACTGAGTCATGTTTATTTGTACAGGGCAAACAGCTTTCATATCAGTGATAAAAGCTCCATGTTATCGCCCACATTTTCCTTATTTCCCACCTGACTAAACCTGAAACATATGAATAAACACATTATTTATAATTATATATATATTGAGGTTGATGGCTATTTATACAAATTGATGCTGTTTCTGTTGACTCATTTTTGATGGACAATCTAACTTTATTATTTAGTTATTGAAACCAACTAGAGGTTTTCCACATCCGTACCTTCAGAACGGTATCCAGGTGGACCGGGTCCAGCACGCTTCCCTTCCGTGCCGTGACGATGACGCGCCCGTATCTACCTGGCGTCTGCAGGTCGGAGTACAGCGCGTGTTTGGACCGGTTCATGGGGAACAGACTGTCCACCAGGTTCCCTTCTATCTTGGCCAAGCTGTGCTTGGGCGCCAGGAGACCCTCCACGTCCTCCTCCACCTGGTACCGACTGAAGCTGGCCCCGAGCAGGATGGAGAGGAGGACCGGCGCCGAGGCGAAGAACACCGGGTGACCCGCCACGAACCGGCCCATCGTGTGGAAGAAGCTCCGCAGTCCCGCGTGCAACACCTGGCGCAGCATCCTAGCGCGCGGTCGCGGCTCGAGCCTCTCCCACCGACCGGAAACACCCGAAGCTCCGCCGAGCATCAGTGGCCGGGGACCTCCGCCGGGTCTTCTCCGGGGGACGACACGTGCCACCGACGGGTCGAGGGTCTCCAGCCGCGGGGGGTTCGGACCTCTCTCCGGTCACGCTGTTGCCAAGTCACCCGGCGTGTTCTCATCCGCGGGGGGGACACTGTTGCGCCAACAGAAGTGCTGATGGACCAGCGCTGACCCAGTGAGCGTCCAAAAAAGCCGGGCTCTAGCTCGTCCAGCTCCGCCCTGCATCACACGAGATCCCCACCATCATCATCATCATCATCATCATCTTCTTCTCTCTGGGTGGTCGCGGTGGCTGAGTGGGCTACAGGAGGCTCACGGGAGACGTCACAGGAGCCTGCGGCAGATGGATCTGTGCTCGCTCCGGCGTCACTGGATCCCCAGTCGGCAGCATCGTCACTCTCACGCCGCCTCGTCTCTGCCCACCAGCTTCCAGCGGATCTTTTTCTTTCTTTCTCTCTCTCTCTCTCCATCCCTGCTTCTCGTACACCGCCCTCACGATGCACGCCGAGCCCCCTCGCCTCTGCCCCTCCTCAGCCGCTTTTCAACAATGCAGTGAAGCCCAACAGTTGCTCCCACAGTTCTGGAGGATGAAAACAAGGGCCCAAATGCTGTCATTTTATTTTCTATCAAAATGAAGTACTATACTTTATTAATAAATAAATACATTTCTCAAACCTTCATTGTTTTATAGACCTGAAATAAATAAGAATAATATTTGTTTTTAAATCATATTATATTGTATTGAGGGCGTCACAAGAAAACATCTTGAATACATTTTTAAGATTTTATTTAAAAATGATATTTTTAATGAACATTCAATCAATGTGGGACTTTCCAGACGATGGAGGTTGTCATAAAAATTGACCTAGAGTTTAATGTCTTTGCTAGCAGCTAACTTCTGAATTAAATATTGCTCTCAGGTTGACACGTGATTGGTCATACCGGCTGTCACTCCAACTCCCCAGTGTGAGTTCACCCCGGTTAGACAGGACAGAAATGCATCTGCAAATATAAGTGGTCTGCAACTGAAAAGTGTATTTCTTAAAAATCATCATGAATAAGGTTAGAATAAGTGGCATCTACATTTGTATTTGGGTCTGGTGTGTGTTGCAATATGAATTTGAAGGTTGTCATAAAGGAAAGAAAAGAGGACACTTATTTATGAGTCATTGATAAGTTGCTTATAGTGTATAAAGGTGTAGCTGGCCAACCGTACAGATATTGAATAGAAAAAAGTGCAGCCATTTTTTGTTGTTGTCATTTTTACATACCATTTATTACTAAATACAATAAATCTAAAAAAAAAACAAGTCTTTGGGAAACAAATCACACCTAATCATTGGAAGTAACATGGAAACTTATGACTCATGACATGAAAATATGATGGCAAAAACAAATCACCTTTGAGGGTCGCTTAATCTATGCATACGGTTGCAAGAAAAGTGGGCGACTGTTAGAGAGAAGACAACCTTTGGCCGAGTTTAAATAATTCAATGTTTAATTAAACTTTTAGTAAAAGGAATGTTAGAAATGTGTTCTGTCTCTTCAAATGATTCATGGATCGAAATGATGACTCAGAACATCACCAACTCTCAATAATCTCTCCTGCTTCCTGATGCAGTGTTTTAAATAAATGTTATTTTATTAACACTGGTTATGTGTTTGTGCTGGGTCTGACAACCTATGCTGTGGTACGTATGGTCGGGTATATGTTATCTTTTCTGATGTTTATCTTCTCCAAGATTCAGCGATATTGAACAATAACATCTACATTTATACATTTTTGTAACTTTTTATTTTAATTACTGATAATCACAATCCCACTGGTTCTAAGCCTCAGAAAAAAAATTGTGAATATGTCGCACTAAAGACTACCCTTAGTTTCTATAGCGATGCTGCCCATCCTCCCAACTCTCCTCCAAAAAAGCAAGTGTTAACTACACACCCTGATTCACACACCTGCTGTTTCTCAATCTGCTTCTGGTCTTGAGTCTTAAAGTGTTTAATGTAGGCGTCGGGAACTGTAGAGGTAATAACAGGAGCAGAAGGAGATTTCTGGTAAGACACATACAGTATTAAGTAAGTATTTAGTAAGTAAGTAAAGGTTATTTCTAAAGCGCCTTTCTAGACCACGGTCACAAAGCGCTTTAACAATCAAAAACAATATACAGTTAAAATAAATGTTTAATAGGCCAAGACACATAAGACAAACACAGGAGTCCCAGAAAATCAGAAAGATTTTGGACAAATAAAAAGATGTTTCTTTGAAGGAGTCAGTAGATCCATCAAACGCAGAAGGAGAGGAAGATCGTTCCAAAGCTTAGGAGCAACAGCATGGAAGGATTTATCTCCTCTGGTCCTGAACCGTGTGCGAGGAACCATCAGTAGATTCTGATCCACAGACCTCAGAGCCCAAGCTGGGATGTAAGGCTGGATCAGATCAGTAATGTAAGGAGGAGCCTGACCATGAATAGCTCTGAAAGTAAGAACCAGAATTTTAAAGTTGATCCTGAAAGAAACTGGCAGCCAGTGAAGAGTTTTAGGGGAGAACGGGTCAGAATTCTCGCTGCAGAGTTCTGTATTAACTGCAGACGAGACAGCTCCTTCTTGTTTCTACATGAAAATAAACTGCTACAATAGTCTAAACGAAAAGACACAAACACATGGATGACAAGCTTCAGATCGTGTTGTGACATCATTTTCCTAAGTTTAGAGATCTTTCTCAGTTGGTCTTTTTGAAAATGTTTTTTCAGTTAAGTTCAAGATAAAACAGGTTTCCCTATAATTAAAAAGTGTCCAACTGGGTTATTTTTCAAAACAGAGAATCCATAGTCTGGGTGTACGTGGACTTGTGAGTTGTGGGATCTTTTCTATTTAATCTGATATCAGTGTCAAACTGGTACTTAAAACAGTTCCCGGCTACAGTTAAAAAAAAATGTAATTAGGAAAACCAAAAGCAAAAATTCAGAATGCCGGTTCCTGAAAAAGAAAGCATCAAGAAATATAATTCAATAGTCAAGGAAAGTGCTGGAATAAACCCTGTTCAGATCCATTATTCAATTAATCCTCAATTACCCTTTAAAGCTCATTTCCAGAGCGGTTAGGGAGCAGAGGTGAGGAAACGAACGAGCATGTATTTCCTCGGGGAGGAAGGAAGGGGAGAATTTGAAATCCCTCGTCGCCGGCGGCCGTTTCTGATAACAAAAGTACTAATGAATGTCACTAAATGATTCATAACAAGATGAAAAGTTCTGAGTTGGTGTGGAAGAAGGACGGCGGAGACATTTAAGCCCATTTTGGTCTAATATGAAGCGAAACAAGTGGCCCGACAAAACAAATCTACACTGCAGTTTACACACTTGACCAGCCTTCTACACAACATTGTCCGTCTATTATTAAAGAGGTAAATTTAGAAGCTATGGCCTCTCCACTCCTTGCTTTCCCTCAATGCGTCACATAGAGGAGTTCATCCATTAATAAAATCTTGTCCACTTCATCTCCTGCCTCTTGTATTATTTACCTACCCATCCATGTCCACGTTCAGATCGTAAGTAGGATCTTCTCCATATGATGGCAGCTTGTATTTAGATGAGCACGAGGACCAATCGATCTCCTCCTCCAGACGCAAAGTAGATCAACTCAACCACCTCTATTCTTCACGATGTTTGGAAAACACGGGAATAGTAATGATGGTTCAACAAGTTGATGTCAGTTGATAAATGAAACCATGGACGTTTAGACAAACAAGGCATTTATCTACCCAAAAAAAGGCTATAAAATACTTTAGCAAGGATAAATGGCCTTTTGTTTGTGAAAACAATGGTCAGTCACTTCCTAAAATGGACATTAATTGGTCTGGTTTATGATGTAAATGTACACAAAATCTTGAATTTCCTTTGTCAGAAAGAGTCTGGCCAACCTCCCAAAGTCATTCATTTGGACACTTGAATTTGGTGGCAGTGGGTGAGAAGTAGAATGTTTCTCAGTTGTTATTGTTATATTGTGATAATCTTTAGTATTTAAGTATCATCATGACCTTTGTTTGTTGCTTTGAATGGCAACTAATGCGAAACCCAACTCTCCTGACTCAATTACATGTTGTCAATGTTGAAGTCTTCCCCTCCAAGATGCAAGTCTCTCATAATGAAGAGGTTTTGAAGTTATTACTTCATAAAGTTGAAACCATCTCGTGAACGAGGGGTTACGAGAGCGGAGCCCATTATGACACAATAATGGTCTTCACTCCGCCCGCAGCCAGCTGGGACAAACCCGAGTGGGTTTGGTTATGGTAAACAAGATTTATCTCCAGAATCGTTTTCATTGGGCCGAGCTTATGCATATATTTTTTAAAGCAAATATTTCAGTTAAAAGTGAGTTTTGTACAAACAGACACATACTGATGATTACAATAGAGGTTTAAGATCAATTTAAGAGATACTTAAATCAACACATCATTTTTGCAGGTGTCATTCGCGCAAAGGGGTCTAGACAAAAGAATAAAAGTTAAATGTATTCAATGTAAAGGTCATTAAAGACAGTTTTGTCAAACAAATTGTTTGTTTCAGAAACGAGTATTGATCGATGTATTGATGAAACTGTGTCTCGACTCTGAGCCAGTCAACGTATTGGTGAATCTGCCTCCTCAGACAGTGATTTATAATGTCCAATTAGACACTGAAGATAAGAACAAAGGCAGAGGTAAAGCTGACGTATGTGTTGGAAACGACTCAAATGTAAAGTAAGTGTAGCGGTATTCTAATGAAAACTGACGTGTTAGAACACTCGTCAGTTTGCATTGAACGATGAAGTTTAGAAAGTCTTAACAGTGACAAGAAAGTGATGATCAATCAGATTTTTACGTTGACTAAGCAGTGAGGGAACATTATTTGAGAAGAAAAAGGATGACATTTATTAGAAGATAACTCTAAAGGGACCTGATGGAGCCAGAGTTTGTGGGGTTTAATCTTGACTTTGCACTCACTTTGATTGAGCAGATTGAGCTTCTTTTTAGATCCTACTTGAAAGACGACAGGAAGTGGTCTTGTCGTGGCAGCTGAATATTGTTCATTTATTAATTTGTCTGTGAGCGACTACCGAGGAATGAACCATTAATTGAATTCAAACAATATAATTCCTGCTTCACAGATGACCAAATATACCATAGTAATCCCCGGGTTATCCAAGGTAGTTTCAAAGTTGTGAAACTACTCTATTTATTCTATTTAGTTCAACATGTTCTGTCAGTATGCTTTTGCCTCTTTTAATGTATCGTCAGAGTCTTCGTGGTCAGCCACATTCATTATCTCTAAATGTCATTTGCTAACAAGGCCAGGACGGATGTTGTAAGTGGGGAGCCATGTAGGAGGAACAATCTCCGTGGACTACCAGGGCCTGATTGGATTAGAGTGAGAGGGCATAAACAGAAAAGACGAATGTATTCGGAAGACAGTAATTGGCTTACAGCACATCACGTTTCCTCTACTTTCAAATGGATCCGAACATGGAGATTGATAATGGCTGATAGAGAGTCAAGAATAAGGGAAAATAGATTTGTCAAGGTCACAGACATCATTTTTCACCTTTGAGAAAATTGAGTGCTTTGGAAAAGACAACAATCTTTCCCCTAAAACACAGACAAGCTTTTGAATGGGGTCCAGTCAGTTTTAGCAAAACAATTGAGAATCCTACTGTGTCACAGACCTATGGAAACTTTTACATTGTCTTTTCTGTGCAAACACCTGATCAAACTAACTACTTTGAGATACCGAACGCTTCTACAGATTCGAACCTTCAACCAAACACCTCAGGCACCTCTGGGTAATGCTCATGTCAGCCGTCAGTCGAATGGCTTTAACTCTGCAGGTTTTTAGTCACGCCGAGTCCAGCTGACAAATCAATGGTTGAATCACTTTAGCGTTTTGACATCGACTATTAAAGTGGATTTATCAACATGATGATGCAACAGAGCAACGCGGCTAAATATAAACGGGTATGGGGACGGGCATGTAAAGCTAAACGGGTCATAGAAGATGTGGGTTGTAGCAGATGTGGTTGCTTTTCTCTGAGGGTTCTCAGCAAGAACACGCAGCGATAAGACCGTCTTCAGAAAAAAAGCAAGGTTGGTTGAGACAGTTCATTTTAGCATGTTATGTTTACATTCTTAACGGATTATAGACTAGTCACGAGCACAGCCACATAATGATGTCATCACCAAAAACTGGTTTGGTGACATTGTTGCAGTGAAGTGAAGCTGGTTCAAAGAAAGAGGGATGGTGTTTGGCTGAATCCCAAATCAAGCAGTTGTGCACTCTTATGTGGAGGCACGCGAGGGGCTCAAGGGTTTGAAGTTAGCCGAGACATTTTTGAATTCTTTATGCCCCATTTCATATGGTGTGGTTAACAGAGTCTCATCTCAGTCCTCGGCAGTGACAGTAGACCTTGTTAACTTGGATTATTGAAGAGTTGAATACAAGTTATTACGGTGATCCACGATGTTAGTTAAATTGCTACTAAAAGCTTCGGCTTATAGCAGTGGAGGTCAGTCGAGGCCTTCTCCGCTTGTCTAAAAAATACAGACTGATGTCAATTATATTTTGTCTATGAACGCTTGTTACATTATTCAAAATAGTTTTCCCTCTTCCTTTCGTAGCTGTCCTCCCGTTGCGTTTCTTCTACATTGGTAGTTTTGCCATATTAAATCTAACCAATCAGAGTTCAGCCATCAAGGGTCACAAACTACCTGGTGGCATAATGTTAGTGTTGATCCAACACTTTCTTCAGCCAATCAAATGCGAAATCATTTTAAATCCTCTCATGTAACCATGCACATGTTCGTGTGTTAATCTTGGATCAATATTGATCGTTAATGTGTCTGCGATAAACACACATGAATCTGATCAGTAAATATGTATGATACCTTAAAACCTGTCGAGAGTCCACCTGTTTTCACACTCATTTCATTCTCGATAAATATGAGCTTTGTCGTGGAAAAGTACCTACTCATGTTTTTTAGAGGAGTTAGTTAAAAACGCACCCTTTGTCTCTATTACGGTGGAGGTGTTTTTGTCCCCCAACATAATATTGTGATTGCACAAG
Organism: Callionymus lyra; assembly: GCF_982586985.1. NCBI lineage: Eukaryota > Metazoa > Chordata > Actinopteri > Syngnathiformes > Callionymidae > Callionymus > Callionymus lyra. Next base: position 25,312,194 of record NC_141821.1, read on the forward strand.
GTTATTATAGAGGCCCTACCTAGGGCACTATTGTGGGTTTATTGTGAAATGCACGGTCTGCTATCGGCTGAAAGCCATCAGGAGATTGACACACCTGTTGAGTTTTAAATCAGTTTTAAACTAGTTTTTACAAATGTGTTCAAAGTCCTTTACAAACTAACATTCAGAACAAACCATGAGCAGTTTAAGAAGTTGTACAGCTCATGATGGTCTTGTTGGTGATCGGTCTCCGAGTTCCTGAGAACATCGCAGCTGCCATTGATAATGAACGTGATTGACAGGTGGCGGTCAGGACTCATGCTGTTGCTTACACATGTTGTGAAGCCGCGAACACACACACGCTAGAATAGACACTGAACTCTAATGAGTGTAAGTCAATGAAGGAGCCACTGGTGTTCCAGAGATGCAAATCATTAATGTGACCCCCGACCAGGCCCCGCGAGACAAAGTTAAAGACTTGATTCAAGGAAAGGACGGAGTCACCATGGTAACCGGTGACATTAATACAAGTTATATGATTGGTGTGTAATAGCAGGTACAAAGAAATCAATAAGAGATAGCAGACGTCTAACACGCACTGCTACTTCACCTCATCCATCAGGAACAGGCACCGAGGTGAAGAACGGAATTCTTGGATCAGACGAAGGAGAGACGAAGGCGTTACACGGTATTTGAACCATCTAGGAATTCATTCGCTAATTTCAAGTCACTTTCAAAGAGGCAGATGTTGTAAACCAACCACCTCTTAAACAATGGTGACAAATGAATCTTTATGAAGCTCATTCCATCCATCCATCCATCCATCCATCCATCAACTGCTTCTTATTATATCAAACTGATAAAATGAAACAATTAAGAAATAAATCCTGATTAAAGAATATTAATTTAAATCTAACGCACCTGTAAATTTGCACTTCTCTCTTTCTTAGACCTGATCACTTCCTTGTATTAATGAATCACTACGAAGAAACTGAGATTTTCTAGATACTTCTTTATATCTCTTTATATATTCCTTTTGCTCTCTTGCCTTCTGCAGAGTGCCTTAGACGATTATTTACTGTGCAGGACAACAGAATTAGTGCCTCGGTGAGTTGTTCTTTGCCCGTAATGGATTCATTTCATGACGATGGATTAAGCCACATTAATGTCCTGGGTTAAGGGGCTACACATCTGTGAATGGTGGTTCATCTGTGGTTGGTCCGTCACCACGAGGACTCACGGATGAAGGTACTTCTACATTTTGGAGGTGTGTGTACAGTATTAATGTTAATTGTAAACTACATGCAGTGTGTCCACCTTAAACCAGAACACTTGCATTAATAAAACACAGGATACTAGAGAATTAGAGAAATAAATGAACTTTCATGTTAATATGATAAAAAATTATGTTAACATGACAATGGAATAATCCACTGTTATTGTATCTCTATATGTGTAGTGATATTATATCCCAGTAGAGGGCCCTCTGCTGCAGAGGCAAGCTAATAGTCAACCATTCAGCAACAAACAACTCACTTCTGGTGAATATGAAGTCACTGATTTATGTCGTCTATTTAAACAGCAAACAACGTGAGATTCCTCATGAGAGCACATTAGCTTGGGGTGGCAGGGACTAGGCACTAACTTCTTTCAACAGTGCAGGGAAATCAAATTCTAGGCAGTGGAGAGAGATGATCCTAGCCAAGATCTGGCAGCTTGAGGAGGAAGGGATCAGGACCGTGATATTCAAATGACAAGGAGCATGGACAAAGTGGGACATGCCAAAAATAGGCAACTAGTTGAACTAGTTGCCTGCTCACAACAAAGAGGAATAAAATGAAAATCTGAGCATTTATTCTCTGATTTTTTAGCTTGAGCAAATTATTTTAAAACCTGATAAGTAAGTCATATTTAAATCAAACAGTCTACGATTTCAAAGGCAGAGTTTTCTTTAATCAAAACTGATGAAGTTAATCTCATTCTTCATCTTCACGCTTCATTCTTCTCTCACTCGTGAACAAGACCCCATAGTACTTTAGAAGGTTCCACTCAGTTCTGACTGAGAACCATGGACTCAGATTTAAAGGTGCTGATTTTCAACCCTGCTGTTTCACTGTTAACTGATCTTTACCATCAGTCTGACCGCTATCCATCCACACCATCAAAGCCAACCCACCACTAGATCCGTTGACGTTTTTCATCCAAGTGTCATGTGACCAGTGACTACAAAGATGGTCATCGAGCTACATATGGATACCCTTATGCTTGAACATGGTGTTATCTTACCATCGAACTACTGCACTTGTCTTCAGTAATGTCTCTTGCACTAACTTGTGGCCTACACTGCAAGTATAGCCTGGCTCTTCCTACAGGGACTGCTACAAAGACTGCTGTGTTTATTGACAATTTATGAAGTGGTGTTGACAGCAGTGGATGGAATCATGAGGAGAGCGAACCAACACCATTTCACCAACCCTCAGGCCAGTAGGGCTGTACATTAGGTCACAACTTCCTCCATCATTGGTGGTCGAGGAAGACTTCTCCTTCTTCATCCCACTTTCATCTGTGACTTAATTTTATTCCTGCAGTTTATTTTACTCTTTTTTTTATTTACCAGTCTCTTGGACAATCAAACACACTGACCCGATCAAGATACAACCCCCAGTGGGCTGACTTATACAGTAGGCTTTAAACACATCATTTTAATTTTGAACATGCAGTAGAGTACTGTATGCAAAACAATTAAACCCAGTTAGGTATTTTTACTTTGTGTTTTGTTCACTTCAAAATATTTTATTACTACGGCACAACGGAAGGCGACTAAGGTTTGTCAACAAAAAAAGCCAGAAACAATGAACAAAGAAACACTTTTGGTGGGGGAACACATATCAATCTATCTTTACCAATCTGTATCTTTCTTATCAACAGCTAATATTGCAAGTAGCTTAGTAGGATCATCATGCTAATGGCTACATTCAATAAGTGTTTTTAGCACCTTCATTTCATCATAAAATCATTGACAATCTTCTCATTATAAATGCAAATAGCGATCAATTCATGCAAGCAACATGTCTATAGTTAAACACACAAGTACAAGTTTATATTTAACACACACTGACATTCTTTTGACCACAAACAAATAAGTTTGAATGTAGCCATTATCGAAAACAATCCTGGCTGAACAGGTGACAACAAGCTGCTCAGAGATACACACACCTGGAGACCTGTATGTCTGTGGCAGGAAATCAGAGTGCTCATAGGAAACCTACACAATGGGGAGAACGTACAAAGGTTATTTTCAGCCTCTTTGCTGTAACATCAAAGAAACTGCAGGTCAGCATGTCAATAACAGTTAGCTGGAGGGTCGAGCTGTGCTCACGATCCCATGAATATTTGACTGTGAACAGAATCTCAAAGATCAAAGGTAGCTTGATGGTGCAAATGTAAATCAGCGCTAACGTCCCATTACCAGATGTTTTTCTTTACAAAACACAGAAAGGATTCACAAGTTCACTCTGGTGGTTGAACTCAAATCTTTCATCATCAGTTTCAGAGCAGCTTTGACAGGCTGCAGAGTTGTGAGCTGTTGGTCCTCACAGTCGGCCGCTTTCACACGGACATGTGCAGACACAACAGCCTCCAACGTCATTCAAAGCCCATCAGAATCATCCGGCTCAGACTTTAACGGACGGTGACGAGCCCCTGTCAGGTTTGGAAAGTTGCTGACGTCTGCACATCACCACACCCGGCAGGACTGTGAACCTCTGTTCATCAGAGACGACCCCGGACAGCTGAAGACTTTGCTGAACTCCTCGTAGTTACTCATAGCTCCGATGACTCTGCAGAGATTTTTAGATGTCGGTTTTCAAGTGTTGGAGGAAGATTAAAAGAAAGAAAAAATAGCAATGCTTAAAGTTGTTGTCTTGTGTCACCTGTATTTCGGAGGGCTGTGGGCTCCGCTCTGTATCTGGTCCCGGGCTGCTTCAGGTCTGTAGGCGTTACACCTCACCTGCAGGACAAACAGCTGGAACATTAGAAACGCTCTGACAGAGCAGAGGAATCGTGGAAAATTCGATTTCTGTGGTGCAGCTAACAGCATGTAGCTGCAACGATGAGTTCACTGATAGGGAGTGAGAGCGGTGATGGAGAGCAGCAAAAAAAAAATAGAAACACATGTTGGTTCATTTGCTACAAAAAAGCATGTGACAGAGAAGACAGTTGTGTGATAAGGTTGTTGACACCATGTCATTCGCTAGGTGTTCTTCCATGTTTTTAATGAAGGTTTATTTTAGTTCTTACGTGTGCGTAGCTTAAGAAAAAAAGCTGGTTGTTGTTGAGTCCGACTCCAGGCAGCAGAGGCTCCTCCACCCCCCCTCTGCTCTCCTCCACCCACTTCCTGTACGCCTAAACACAACGTCAGAGAAAACATGTGTTATATTCTCACAGGTGTATCATTTAAGCAGAATCTAAAACACCTATTCTCACCCTGAAAGCCTCGCGCACGCCTCCGTTGTCTGCGATGTTTTCTGCGAGCGTCCTCTTACCTCTCACCTGTGACACAACCAGCATGTTCACCTTGACTTCTGAGGTTTTATCAGTACCGTAACGTGATGCATTCAGCTCCTACGTTCAGTCCCGCCTTGTCCCAGTGGTAGTTGTTGTACTGGTCGATGATGCACTGAGCTTTGTCGTTGAAGGCGGTGACAGAGGCGTTGCTCCACCACGGGCCAAGGTTGCCGTCCTTGTCATACTTGCGGCCTGTTTACAAAATATAAAATGGATGTTGAAAGAAAATAAAAGAAAGTCAGCAGAAGTGAGAGGGAATGTGATAATTAATTGAGGCAGGAGAGACATGTAATAGTGATGAGCGGGAGGTGAGGAAGAGAGTGCAGACAGGGTGGAAAGAGGCAGAAAACAAGATGGTATGGATGAAACTTGTCCAACATTTAGACCTTTTTTTCTGCCACATCATCATCATTCCTATCTAGATATTCATTTATCGATGCGCTTCACCGCGCAACTTTGTCTGGGCGACCATGTGACCACTTTATGGCAGTGGGTCGGAGACGCCAGTTGCATTCATTACCCTAATGGCTATAGCACTGAGAGGACTTTTCGAAGTGTCCGGGAAGACAAATCCGAGGAGTGTGTCAGCGATGCGGGAGTGCAGCACGGTTCTCACACCGGGAAGTGTCAGAAACAACTTTGTTAAATCTCCTGCACTGCTACTTTAACGGAAATGAAAGTGGAAACAGAATCAGTCACCGGAGGCTAAATATAGCATCAAGAATTCATGTGTTTCACGACGAATTACGTTAATGACTGAATCGCACTTCCTTTTCCCTGTAGTTCACTTCTACCTGCATCAATCTGCACACAGTTCAATCACACAATACATTTTTTACAGTATTTCTTTTACAGTATCTTAGCAAAAATTGGACGTGGAGAGCTTTGGACAAAAAGACATTGACAGTCACACAGCTCACCATTATTATCAAAGCCATGCGTCAACTCGTGGCCAACGATCACCCCGATGGCGCCGTAGCTCAAAGACCTGGATTCAAACAAAAATAAACTTTATGACCAATCTTTGTATATTTAGCTTGTTTCTTCAATGTCCAACGAGTGTTTACCTTGGATATGCTTTCCCCCAGAAGAAGGGTTTTTGAAGCTCTCCTGCAGGGAATCCTACAAAGAATGTTTTATTGAATTAAATGCAGCGCCATCTAGTGTGATTTATGTAAGCACCACCACACAACTAGGCAACAAAAATCTACTTTGCGGGCTTGATTTAGCCCTCTGAACGTGGGTTTGACTCCTGCCGTAACTAAGCAACAAGTATGGAAGAAATGAACAAAATCAATCTTACGAATCTGATTGGTTGACGAGCTGTAGAAGGCATTGACGGTTGTGGGGTTTGTGAACCACCTAAACACCGGATGAGAACATCGTTGTTAAAAAAAAAAAAGGACCAGATGAAGAGGATTTTCAGACTCACTCAGTACGTGGAACAGTAGTCCTGAGCGAGGAAATGTCCGACTGCGCGATAAACTTTAAAGTCTGCATCACGTTCCCGAAGTAGTCGTTTTCAGTGAACTGCAGCTACAACGGAGAAAACGTGTCAGAACGTCAACTCGCATAAGTGAGTCCAGGGACAACACTGGGGATCAGCTGGTCACGAACCTGCTTCAGGTTTTCGTTGAGGAAGGTGTCATTGAGAATGAACTCTGGGTATCCTACTTTGGGAAGGACAGCATGAGCCTGAAGAGACCAGGCTTACATTTAGAGAAGGTTATAGTTAAACCGTCATCTGAGGTCTTGTATGTAAGGGTCGACTTATTTACAATAAGAACTTTCACCGGTGGTACTTTTTAAACACTGGTTAAATAGGAAACAAACATTTAAAAACTAAAAAAACCCCACAAAGATGAATTCTTAAATATTTGTGAACATCAACCAAATGTTCTTGCAGCATCATTTAGAGCACAGAAGATATAACTGACAGAACTGATCATTCGTTTCACCAACGACGTGGAGGCGCAATGAAAACAGCATTTAGTGATGACTCAGCACTTCTCACCTTTTCTACAGCTCTCTTTTTTGTGGGTTCATCCATCCACTCATTCTCTTTCTCCAGCATGTCGATGAAAGCCCAGCGGACGCCCTGGATCAGCTCCTCCATCTGAGAGAGGAACACAAGAATAACGCGCTGGCTTGTCGCCTCGGACGGTGTTTCTTATGATCGACTGGTAACCGGACCGCTGACACACCATGTGCTTCTTGTCCTCCTGGAAGTGCGTGTCCACGAAAAGTCGACCGGTGGCATACATCAGTGAGTTCTCCACATAGTTCACACACTTGTCCCAGCGAGGGGTGAGAGAGGTGGTTCCCGTGGTAACCTGCAATAGGTGTTGGAGAGATGAAAGGTAAGGTTACCTCGGTCACGTGACCCCTCAGCTATGATCTTACGACTTCACTGGATATACCTGAACAATAGATGAAGGGCATTCTAACAGCTTTAATCTGGTTTAATAATACTATCTTGGTTAGCCTACATCTTTGTCAAGATTGTTAAATTATAGAAGAAAGGTTGATATCAAAGACTGGTCAAAAGTGAGAATAGAATTCAAAGAACAGAACAAGCTGACAGAATGTCCTTTGAGGAAACCCTGATTGAAATATCCACAAAAAAGTGAAAGGCAGACTGAAATAGAAACACATTTCCTGTTAACCCTTGCGTTGGCTTCGGATGAAGAGGAACAACCTCCACCAAGGCATGTCTGTTTATGGAAGCCAGGTCGTTCACCTCGACAGGTATCACACAGGCAACGTAGTGACCAAAACCCCCGATCAGGGATGAGTTCTGTGAGACTATGGAAAAGGACTTTATGTTGGTCTTAGAAGAGAATCTGTAAAACCATTTGAGGACTAAGCTGTTGGAAGCTGTGGCAGATCAGTTAAATCTAAAGACATAATCATTTTGACTTCAACCAGAGACCACCTCTGAATGATGGAAGGGATTCAAATTCAAGGACCTACTATCTAGATTGTTGAGGCATCAGCAACCTGTGATTTTTGTCCCTGATGTCCATGTATAATAGCCCGGTTTATCTTAAGGCTCTTGCTCTGCTTGTTCACCTGTTGAGGAAGCACCAGACTGAATAAGTGAGTGATGACACTCCTTAAGACCTGGTCGCACCGCAGGGACTGTCGGGCGTCTGACGCCGTCGGGCGACTGCAGCCGCGCTCATCTATGTTGACGCCGGAGAGAAGTGAAAACCGGAAATGCTTTGAGACTAGTCGAGAACGGACGGAGTTTTCACCCGTTGAAAGAAATATTAAATAAAAAAAACGATTGATAACGACACGAATATGAAGAGACCGGCATTGTCAGCCCTGGGTCTTCTTGTTGTGGAAGAAAGACGTCGCAGAAAAAAACGCATTAAGTGGGTGAAGTCCTGGATCTCACAGCGGCAGCTCAGATGATCATTTAAGTCATTTCAATAATATTATCCTTCTGTATCATTATTAGCACAAAATGAAAATGAATCAGACGCGGTGATAATGTACAAATGTTCAGATGAAGGTGACTCACATGTGAATAGGACAAAAATTCAATACATTAACGTAAATGAATGAGTACATGGAGCAGGAGGTGATGAGATGTGTTCAATGTTATGATAATGTTCGCTGGATGCATGTGAATGGACCAGATTACCATGTCTAGACTGCGCCGCATTGATCTGCTTCATTCACATGATAATATTAGAGTGAAGTTTTCGATAAAATTGTAGTTTCATCCATCGCTGCTTATCTAGTGTTTACAATAGTCACTTCTGTTTCATTGTCCTGCGCTGATTCGCTAGCTAAAATTAGCACTCGACCAATCAGACACGCCGACGGCGCCAGACACATGTCAAGGCCTTTAGCCTCAATGTTATGTCTATTTAGATCTAATGCAGAGAATGTTTCAGTCGATTGTCGAACGTTAGATTAGGAGAACTGTTTTTTTTAAGGTCTAGGTACAGCACACCAGCTCTTCACCTCCAGCAGGGTCTTTGAGTGTTCATGGAAAACAACGTTTCTTGTGTGTATGTTCTGGGTGGTGAGTGGATGTCCTCGGCAGAATGGGTTACTGGACTTGGGCTTTCTGGTCTGGTATGACCTGCGACCAGTCTGGTACACACTTCTATAAATAAGTCGGATTCTGTGAGGGTGGGACCACCCTTTATCACTTCTGGGCAACCAGGCCGGAGAGGGTTTTCAGTTTGGTGACATTTGAAGCAGACGATGTGTTCGCTCCCTCAAACTAGGTCCTGTGGTCACCCTAGATGGTTTAGCAGGTCAAATGGGATGAGACTCATCTCCAACTGGTAAAGTCTGAGCCTCTTTGGCCGGATGTTCAACACTGAACATCCGGGGACAGGACATTGAGATTTTCACGTCTTACAAGTTCCTGGGTGTTCACCTCAACAACCGCCTGGACTGGGTGGATAACACTGCTGCTCTTTATAAAAAAGGGCGGAGTAGACTCTACCTGCTCCGGAGGTTGAGGTCGTTTGGTGTCCGGGGGCCACTCCTGAAGTCAATCTATGACTGAGTAGTGGCCTCTACCATCTTCAACGGTCTGGTCTGCTGGGGGAGCAGCATGACAGCAAAGGATAGGGCTGGACAGCCTTATTAAGAGGGCCGGTTATGTCCTAGGGCGCCCCCTGGATACTGTGGAGGAAGTGTCTGGGAGGAGGATACAGAGCAAGCTGGCCTCCATGAGGAAGAACTTATCTCACCCTCTCCAGCACACACTGAGGGCACTGAGGAGCTCCATCAATGATAGGATGCTCCATCCCCGGTGTGTGAGGGAGAGGTACCGCAGGTCCTTCCTCCCTGCTGCCATCAGACTCCACAACAAGAACACACCAAGATAATTATATAACTGCACCTTTCTTGTTATTTTTGTGAATATGATTGTGTATATATAATATAGTGCAGATTTATTTTCTATTCTATTTAGATTTTCTTTTTCTTTTTATTATTTTATTTCTGGGTGTTTTATTTTTTTTGGTATATTGCTCTTGCTGTTGTTAAACCGAATTTCCCCTCGCGGGACAAATAAAGGTTTCTGATTCTGATTCTGATTCTTTGCTCAGGCCGCTGACTCCTTACCTCGGAAAAGCAGCAGAGGATGGATGGAAGAACGGATGCATGATTGTTTTTTATCCAGGAAATGGGTTGGGTGGGTGAGGTTTAAGTTACTAGAATGTTTGTTTCAGAATGCATTGGCCTAGCCAAGCGACCCCCTGGTGGGCTGCGAAGGTATTGCAAGTTGGCCACAAAATCGTTTCCAAAATGGTATCATTTTTTTGTGGGAGGGTGGATGTAATTATGTAAAAATAAAAACACACATAATAATGTTTTTAAATGGTAAAACTTGTTAAGTTTAAAAGTATATTAAACATTTTCAAATATTATTTTCATTATATTGTTTTTCCTTCGAGTATTATACATGTGACAAGGGAATGAGAGATAAGAACTTTTGTTGTAATCGGCTCAATCTATTGATTTCAGTCATTAATGTTCAATCTTCAATTAAAAAAAGTGCTCTAAGGACACATTTCAATGCCTTAATATTTATGAGGTTGAAGGGGGGGCCGCAAAGGTTTTCGAGACTTAAAGTGGGCCCTGAGTTGAAAAGGTTGGGGACCACTGGCCTGAACTGATCAACAATCTTGTTCAATGTTGTCCGCTCATTGTACAAAACATTTCAAGATTTTATCAAACAACCTACATTCTGGAAGTCCAATGATGCGACGCTCCAACACTCAAACACTCATACTTATATACTCAGACTCTTAACTTCTTTTGTGTGTATTTAGTACCAACCCGAGCAAAGTCCAGATATCTGTAGAGGAAGCGGCGACTCAGAGTGGTGATCCTGGAGAAGACAGTTCTCCACTGGACGTAGTTGGCAACAGTCCTGCAGGGAGAGTGAGACGGGAGGAGACTAATTAAACCAGCCAGTGTAATCGTATTATACTCTATAATACACTTATAATGAGAGACAGGAGCCTGGAGGAGACCAGGCTCATCAGAGTGTTTGCTTGAGTGTGTGTGCATGTGTGTGTGTGTGTGTGTGTGTTCCTTTCGCATATGTTGTGTTCCAGTACCTGGGCTCTGTGACGTTAATAAGCTTGAAGAGCTCTTTGAAGTACTGCGGTACTCGGACGATGACGACTTCAGAGGAGGAGATGGAGCGTGCGGCGTCACTTTGTGACTCCACCACAGTCTTCACGAAACCCAGCCAGTCAAACTGTCGCGCACAAATACATTCCAGATGATTGTTCAGTGGTGTGCCAAACAAATATGCTGACAGAAACAAGGAACGTCATTGTTTTTCTAATTGTTCAAGTGAAAACATCTTCAGAAGTTCAGGTAGTGAAAGAAAGTCAGAAATAGCAGCAGCGACAGTTGGATCAAAAATATCACCAGTATTACAGCAGACAGAGCCATGGTGGGCCTGCTTTATGTTAAATATTATATTATGAATTACTCTTCAAACACTTTTTGGAATCAGTAAATGTTCAAAAAGATGGAACTGTTGCATTTATAAAACATAAGGAATCGGTGACAGTATCAAGGAAGCAATATAGAAATTGATTTATTTAAGAAAACTAATAATATTATTATATGTAATCCTAAATTAAAAATCACTAATGTTGAGGTCGGTCAATTTAACCTGAGAATGTCAGCCACAAGCAAAGCTAGAGTTTGCATGGAGTAGTTGTAGTAGTAAGCAATAGTAGCACTGAAAGTGATAGCTAAAGTAAACACAATCGTGTCTTCTAACTGCTTTAATACATTTTTATACAAATAATTTAAAATAACAAATCAATATATTCTAATCACTGTTACACTAACTATGAAATTCAACCTTGTTTTAAAAGAAAAAATGTCCCGGTTGCACTTGAGCAGCAATGTCAAAGATTCTCCACAGAAGACATCACATAAGGGACCGTCTACAAATTCCATATAATGACAAAAATATATATTATTATTTATATGTAATAAAATATTGACTGATTTTAACTACTGAAGAATATTAATATAGTTTCAAAGGTACACGTTTCACTAAATTCTTAGTTGTTTTTTTCAAGGAAAATTTCCATGCAATATTTCATAAATATATTGTAATAACTAATTAAATACAACACTGATGGGCACCACATGTATGTCACTTATATGAAACCATATCATGCCACTACATTCAATACTTTTTAAAATTTCTCTTTGAAATCTATATTGTCAAGCAATATTTCATGAACCTTTTGTAATAACTGCTTGATTACAACTAAGATGGTCACCATATTTATGTAAATTATAAAGGTCCTCCATATCCTCTTACTACACTCATTACTTTTTTTTTTGAGGCTGGTCAGTGCAACATTGAAGACATATTTGGGCGTCATCACCTGAGGTATGGAGCGCTGCAGACGGGACAGAGTATAGCTGTTGTACATGTTCTCACTGGTGCGGTTCTCGTACGGAACTATAATCTGCAACAACAAACAGAAGGTTGTGGATCACCAAGTCGGATCTGGCGGAAGGTTATTTACATGAGCGATTTTGGTCTCCAAGGCAAGAGCCTTTTCCATCTGGGTCTGCGCTGCCTTCTCTGGAGCTCCCAGCATGACGGCTGTGTCCACCATCAGACTCAGCAGGGCAGCGCGGTACTGAGGAGAGAGCAGGAGGAACAGAGGATGAGGGCTTTAAGAACCTCCAGAGGTAAATTGTAGTGTTGTTTTTAGCTGCTTCGGAGGACATTTTTCTCATTGAACTCCGAAACCCTCCAGGATCTGTTCCATCGATCACCCTGATATTTGCTCGAGACATGACTCCTGCTGAGTCGCAACAATCCCATGACCTTAACTCTCGCACGATGGGTAATTGACATTTGACTCCTCGCGGCTCTAAACCGTTGCTGACACTCCAGAATCATGTGGAAAAAAAAGGTGTTTAGAGAGAAGACAATTGCATCTTCATAATTTATTTACTCTCATTCACACACAAAAAAATAAAGATATTTACAGAATTATGATTTTAAGTCCGCAAAAGTCTTGCCTGTTCTATTATTAATTCGGATGTTCTATTTCTGTATCTTTGAAATGACTGAACTGAAAAAAAAAAATCAACTTTGGGTGCAGAACCTGCCGCAACTATATGATTAATGTGCGAAACAGGAAAAAAGTGTTTCTGTCCAAAACCCCCTTTTTTTAGCCAGAGATAGATGAAGCCTGGAGCTGCCGCGACTCACCGCCTCTGCAGACGAGCTGTTGCTGATGTAGTCTTCTCTGGAGGGCAGAGACAAGGAGGCCTGGTCCAGCTGCACACACACATATACACGCACACACACACACACACAGCCGCACACACACACACACACACACACACACAGAGGTTACCGTCTGCTGCTTGTTTGCCCGCAGCCATAAAAAAAACCCAATAATCTAAAAGAAAGATTATTTACAACCAGCTGATGCTCAGTTGAACCTCATAAAAGCACGGTTAATTAATTTAATGTTTTATGACCAAAATAATTAAAGCAGCTCATTATACCATAATATAATTTATAATATGGAAGGAAAATTTAATTTTTGAAAGTAAAAAGAAAATCATCATGACATCAAAGATTGATTTGAAATATTTTTCTTTATACAATATAACCAAAATAAGTAAATAATGGGACAAATATTTATTTTATTTTATTTTATAATATTTATTAGGATTTAAAATGAATTAATCAATCAAAAAATTCTAATGAAACAAAATACAACAATTAAATGACAAACATTCTATTTATTTTTGTCGAAATAATGTATTTAATTGAGAGTAAAAGAATATATCATTAAAACCTCACTAGAGTTTCTTATATGAGTTATAAGTACAATGAATGGAAACATGGAAAAGTCATAATAGGTATCATTCATGATGTCGGTCACCTTGATGACGTAGTTAGACGAGTTCTTGTCATCCGGAGACACGTAGAGTCGGACCAGAACACTCTTGCTGTGCTGGTTTCTCATCTCAGCCACAGTCTTCAGGAGGCTCCACTCGTCTTCGGACCACTTGTACTCTCCCTCGAGCCCATCGCCGACCACGGGCCAGCGGAACTCGGGCTGCCTCAAGGTCTTCAGCATCGGCTTGCTGTCCAGCTGCTCCAGGAGAGCTTAGGATCCCAACATGACTTGCGTTATTTGATCGATAAGCATGACTCAGGCTAAATAACTGACGTGTGACTCACTCTCATTCATGCACGACCTGTACATTATCTTGGATTTGGTCACAGCCTCCAGCTCACTGGGGCCAGTCGGAGCTTCCAGCAGCTCTGAAGACAGTGAAACAAACACTAAGTGATGAAAACATTTTTAAATGTTGTTTCTAATTTTTCTGCCAATTCTGTCTTAACCAGGAGAATCATATTCTCACAACATTATCGTTTATTTTTGTTAGATTTGTATATTTACCTTTATATAAAAGTAAGTAAGTAATTATTTGTAAAGTCTCTTTCTAGACCAGGGTCACAAAGCGCTTTAACAATCAAAAACAATAATAAACTTGCATAATAATAATAATGCTTTAAAAGGTCAAGATAACATAGAAACAAACACGAAGAATCAGGGAAAAGCCTACACAAATAAAATTATCTTAAGATGTTTCTTGAAGGAGTCAGTAGATGGAGCCCTCTTAAACGCAGAGAGAGAGGAAGATCGTTCCAAAGCTAAGGAGTCTGGAAGTATTTCTCTCCTCTGGTCCGGAATTGTGTTCAGGAACCATCAGTAGATTCTGATCCACAGACCTCAGAGCCCGAGCTGGGGTGTAAGGCTAGATCAGATCCCTGATGTAAGGAGGAGCCTGACCATGTTTATGGTTCCTCGCAAACGGTTCAGGACCAGAGGAGAGAAATCCTTCCAGGCGGTTGCTCCTAAGCCTTGGAACGATCTTCCTCTCTCTCCGTGTTTGATGGATCTACTGACTCGTTTAAGAAACATCTTAAGACACTTTTATTCGTACAGGCTTTTACCTGATTTTCTGAGACTCCTGTGTTGTTCTCGGTGTTATCTTGATCTTTTACTTACTCAGGCACTAACTTACCTAAGACCTTTGAGAAGAATGTCCAAGATCTGAAAGTCTAAACCTGTTTTCTTTTTAGTAAAGCCTCCACAATGGCCTGCTTAAATGCATTGGGAAAAACACCAGTGGAAAGGTAGAGCTTTACGATTTTGGTAACCCAGGGGCCAATTACATCAAACACTTAGCCTCCAAGAAAGGACATCGGAGGAGTAAGTGGAGGGTTTTTATATTGCTCACCAGTGCCGATATATCAGCAAAAGTCACAGTGTTAAATGAGGACCACAAACTAGAGAGAGGGTCACTGACAGCAGGGTTCCACAGATAAGGGGGGGGAATTTTCTCATTGATCAACTTGATTTTGTCAGTGAAAAATCTCAACAATGCCTGAGACCTAACTTTCAATAGAATAAGTATTTTTATATTATAGAAATATAGAATTTATAATATTATTACTTGATGTCACATTTACAAATATTTGTCCCTGCATTACAGTTTTGAGTCTATATTTACCACAATTTTGAAGTAGTATTTAATATACTTTCAAACATACAGTATGTGCACAATATATGACGTTTATACATAAATTATACATTTTAAAAACTGGAGTTCATTTTAAATGTTGACAAGAGATCACACATAATGTGTGTAATATAATATAATATATTTCGAAAACACTTTTACACATAAATAATAATAATAATAATAATAAATTAATTGACTTAAGTCTGGGGTTATTTTCATTAGAATAGTTATGTGGGCTGTTTATTTTCAGTTGTTCATGTTTTATCAATGTCTTAAAAGTCTTCTACTTAGAATGTATTTATTTTATTAAAGGTTATGCTTTGCTTTACTTTACTATTGTATTCTGCAACTACTCTGCAATTGTAATATGATTCTTTAGTTACAAACTTTTTAGTTACAAACTTCACTATAGCTTTTTAACATATAACAACTAATAAATAAATAAATAAACAAATATATATATATAGTTAAGTTGTGTTATGTAACCAGCTATTGTTAAATTTTAACTCTCTACTTTAAATATCCTGATGCTAATCCGTAGTGTGTTTCTTCTCGAGTGTTTTTTCTATTTTATTATTTTTCCCGTTTTTTTTCTATTTTATTTTATTTTATTCTATTTTATTTTGTTAATAGTGTTAAATTTCTAATTTTTGTAAATAATTGTATATTCTTAAGATCGTTTTTATTTTATTTTGTATTATCTCTTTTATTATTTATTTTTCCTTGCACTTTATTTTTTAAACTGCACTGTTGTGAAAGTGTGTTTCCCCTCTGGGGATGAATAAAGCTTTTCTACTCTATTTCTATTCTAAAATTTTACATTTGTACAAAGATAAAATAATAATATTATAATTGCAGAGTAGTTGCAGCGTATAGTAGTGTAAATCTTGGGAAAAGCTAACCTTTGAGACGGATGTCGACATTCTGACGTAACCAAGGGTAGATGCCGTACGATGAGGACTCTTCAGGAATCTGGTTCTCCTTCAGCCAACCCCCGCAGGCGAAACCGTAGAAGTCCTCGCAGGGTTGGACGGAATCGTCAATCTTACTCAGGATGGCACCAGCTGGAGGGGAGAGGAACCGACTTTAAGGAACATGAAAACATGGCTGACTGCTGAGGGTCGGCGTCAACGTACCGGCCTCGATGCACTCTGGAGTCAAGCAGAACTCCTCCTGGTTGGATTTCTGTGAAACTGCCACAAATAATCCAAAACACACACAGGAGTCGTTTAATAAACATTTACATTTAACATTTTTTCAGAGATAATTCCCATCACCAGTGCTGGGAACATTTTGGGATTCCTTCTAGAAGAGCTTTGAGAAGGTTTCTATTGAGAAGGCCATATGATTCCTCACTGTGAACTCTTGTGACCTTGACCTGTTCGAAATCCCCCATTCCATAAACACTGACCCTCACTTGACCACCCGCAGAAATGAACAGAGTGCACACCTTCATATCACGCTGACTCACGGCCGCAGGGCGACTGAAAGAAGCCTCGCAGTTCTCCGTGTTCGACCACAGTTTTACTCACTTCCTTTCCTAGAAAATAATGAGGAGTCTGGCGAGCTGCGGCGACACGATGTGGTTTCGGTGCAGAACACGACTCTATTGTGAGCGGCACAGACGTGTGTCCTTGTTGTGTCACTTCTTGTTCAACGTACAGACTTGAACGCGCAAGTCTGAACACACACACACACACACACACACACACACACACACACACACACACACACACACACACACACACACACACACACACACACACACACACACACACACACACACACACACACACACACACACACACACACACACATGTCTGGGGTTCAAGTGTCATGTGAAACTGTGCATTAGCACAAACATATGAGCTGGAAAGTTTTGGGGAAAGATTCTGTGGAGACGAGCGAGTTTCCATTTGAGTGGGTGTGGGCGAGCCATACATACGCACATAACATAATTACACTTCAATGCAACCACAAGATTCTTGGTTTCTTTAAATAATGAAAAAAATACCCCACCCCGCACCCCGTACTCCTCCCAGCCTTTACTTTCCCTTTTAAATCATGTTATCAATCCAGGAAACTGCTGAGACAACACTAAATCAAAAAGTTTGCAAGTGAAAGTTTGGACAACATCTGCCTTCTTTTCAATCTCTTGTTCCCCTGATGTTCTCCTGCACTTCATCGTGCACAGCGGGCTAGCTGTTGTTTGCTAAGCTACATTAACTTGAACAGCGTGCTACGATCATGAACAACATATTGAAAATCTGCCAGCTGTGCTCACACCCCGACTGGGTGATTAACCTCTCCAGTGTATCCCCGTCTGCCCGGGGGCCCCTCCTGAGTTGCAGCGTACCCCGCAACATTTGCAGCTTTGTTTGGCTTCATCCAACTGAACATGGAGGAACATCAACGGCACCTCCAGCTGAGATAAGATCCTGAAGCCATCCATCCAAACCCCTCATCCAGAAAGGTATAAACAGAACCGTTGAGAAAGAACGATTCCAGGGAGTTGATCCTCACTAACTGGAATGAGCTGTAGAACATCAGAGACGCTGGAGGCCATGTGTTCAAATCCTATTCCAGCGAGTTCCATGAGCTTGAGATGGCCATAGACTTTCTAAAGTGCATGCTAGAATGACGTGACTCCACAAAACAGACACAAACTGGTTATAGAAGAGCAGAATGTGCGATAAAACATACAAGAAATGGAAGAAAAATCCAGATTTCAAGAAAATCTTAACTTAATGTATCTTAAATTGATCTTGGACCTCTATTGGACTCATCAGCATGTTTACTTTCAGTTGAGTTTAACTGAAGTTGATTCATTAACTGAAAACACTTAGTTTTTCCTCAAGCTAAAATCTTGTTTACCATGCAGATTATCTTTTAATGGTGTATGGAAGGTGGGATCCCTAATAACGATTCTGAAATGAAAAAGTCTTCCTCACTTTTTTGTTCAGATCCTTATGGGGTCTCCTCTTACCTCAACAACACAGTCCTATAAGGATCGACTTGGTTCTCATTTTTTCAAAAGTGCAGGTTAAAAATACTCACAAACATAAAACAGACTCTTGGGTGTACCCAAAATATTTTTGCTCAAGAGTGTCCGACCACGGTCACTCCCGCTACAATCACAGCAGACCACTTTAAAGGTGGAGTGGGCGGAACTGGTGAAACAACATCGTTGCAGCACTATAGTTCAGAGATGAAATGTCTTACAAGAAAACAGATGTACTTCTTCTACCGCGAAAAATGACCAACCTTCAAGAGTAATGCTTGTAGAAAAAAAGTGATTAATCCCTTCTTCTCTTTACCTTTTTGCCTTTACACATAAAACATTGAATTTATATCTTCAATATCAAATAGATGTTTATCTCACCAACTCCCTGAAGTCATTCTATACTTTTGTTGAGTTTTATTATGATATAATAAGTCTTTATTGAGGTATCAAAATTAGTTAATCACGCTGGTCTACACAAAAATGTAAATTTTTTTAGTCTATCAAAGGAAATAAAGTGACATGAGTCTGTCTTTAAATTATTGGAGGTTAATTGAAGCATCAATAAATTTGTGTTTTTCCGACAGCAACACATACACTATGTTTTCCTCCATTAAACATTGTTTTTCACAACTTTTTGTCGATGGACATAATCTAGCCTGTTAACCTGTCAAATGTTTAAGCACTTGTAGGTCACATGGGTCAGTATTTTGAGCCAAATGAACATACCTTACATCAAATGACTTTGGGGACATGAATTGGCCTCACATGTTCATATGAAGAAAACATTTATATATTTGGAGAAAAAAAAGAAAGAGAAATAATGTGCAGTATTTTAATTCCTCCAAGTCACCTGACTTTCAAAAGCGTCTGTAGCTTCACAAGCTTTATCATTCCATACTGTCACTCTCAGCCCTGCGTCCCAGAGTCTGACCCGAAGGCAGAGTGGGGAAGTTCTGCATGTGCATGTGGGCGAACATGAAACCTTATATGAACCAAAAATAGTCTCACACGAGTCACCCGCCGGAGAACAGACCTTTTTACTCCTCACAAGTGTGTCATTTACTCTCGGCATGTACTATAATCTGAGGCGTCCTCTGTGGGATGTATTTCTGCAGAGCAAATTATAACATGATGTAAAAAAATATGTCAAAGTACTGTCTGGACTTACCCAGGATGAGAGCGAGCAGCAGAGCGGCGCACACGCACACACACAT
The DNA here is from genome assembly GCF_982586985.1 of Callionymus lyra. Classification (NCBI taxonomy): domain Eukaryota; kingdom Metazoa; phylum Chordata; class Actinopteri; order Syngnathiformes; family Callionymidae; genus Callionymus; species Callionymus lyra. The sequence continues at coordinate 25,331,538 of NC_141821.1, forward strand.
GGCCAGGGCGATCTTGAGCACTCGGCTGTTTCCCTGCTCCGGTTTGACCCCGGTGCACCCCAAACGCTCCAGCTCCATGACTCTCTCTGATCACAATAAATCTCTAAAAAAAAAAAAAAAAAAAATCTAATTTAAATTTAACAAAATAAAGGGAAAACTCACTGCAAAAACCACTCACTTCCCAAATCCCCCACTGACTAATCCATCTGCTGCTCCACTAACTTCCTCTTGGCTCTTCAAACTGTTCCTTCCTCCCGCCCTCATCACTTTTCCTCCCCATGACACTCCTCCTCCTCCTCCTCCTCTTCCTCCTCCTCCTGCTCGCTCCAGAAAACAAGGGGTCTTAATGACACTTCAGTCTTATCAGTGACACCGGTGCGATTAAACAAGTGTGGCGTCGGTATGACGCCGCTCTGAGCCCCAGAGTGTGAGCCGTGGCTGTAATCCGCTGGAGGTGAGGACCAGATCAGACGATCAGTGGACCGCAGTCAAATCACATTGAACAATCGATTAATGGAATGACGGTGATGGCTCTGAAAACAAGTCACAACGCATCAAACTGGATTGACGGGCCCGCACACTTGTCTGCACACGCTCATTAGAGTTTGGGGTGTAAGCCTGGGAGTCTCGGGTGGGAAAACAAACATCGCCACCGACGCTTCAACTGCACGGCTATTGTTCGCGCTCATGTGTCTCAACCTTCCTGTTGTGATTTTAAGGGACTTTTTTTTGGGGGGTCATTGCGACATTGCCGCTAATTGCTCGCGGGGAGGAAGTGGGAGAGTAAAACCTCATGGACAACAATAGCAGGGGCAGGAAAGTTGGTTCTGTTATGATCCACTTGGAATTGTGAGGTGAAGAAAGTTAAAACATAAAAAAAACAACATGTGTAGTCATAATTGCTGTTTTTCTATTCCAATATTAGGCTGATGTTTCCCATCTACACACTGGAGAACTCAAAAGGTAGAATTATGCTGTGTCTCAAATACTTCTCTTAGTATACTAGAAGTTAGTATGCATCAGGATAGTGTACATACTAACTAGTACGCAAATTCTCCACAGATAGTATGTCTCAAATCAAACACTGCTGCTACGCACTAACCAGAATTAAGGTGACAGCTTCTTCTTCTACTTCTATTTAACGATGGTTGCAACCAGCTGTTTGAACGCTATCGACACCTGCTGGCAGCACGTTTTGCAAGTTTGGAAAAAGAAATAAAGAAAAAATATGAGAATCTAAATATTTATGCTGGTATCAGCAGCGAAGATGTCTCATCCTCCTACTGCTGCTGAAAATGCACCTGTAAGTATATGCATATACATGCATAAATATATGACGTAACTTCCGTTTAAAACGTCATTAAGATGGCAGCCGTTTAGGGTGGTTAGTGTCCATCGCACCATTTGTGGGCGTTTTAGTACGCCAATTTAGTGTGCATCAGAATCAGAATCAGAATCAGAATCCTTTATTTCTCCCGCGAGGGGAAATTCGGTTTAAACAGCAATATACAAACAAATACAAAACACCCAGAAATAAAATAATAAAATGAAAAAAAACTAAATAGAATAAAATATAATTCTGCACCATATTATATATACAACATATTTACAAAAATAACAAGAAGAGGTGCTGTTAAATATTATCTGGCTGTGTTCTTGTTGTGGAGTCTGATGGCAGCAGAGAGGAAGGACCTGCGGTACCTCTCCCTCACACACCTGGAATGGAGCATCCTATCACTGATGGAGCTCCTCAATGCCCTCAGTGTGTGCTGGAGAGGGTAAGATAAGTTCTTCCTCATGGAGGCCAGCTTGCTCTGTATCCTCCTCCCAAACACTTCCTCCACAGGATCCAGGGGGCGCCCTAGGACGTAACCGGCCTTCTTAATAAGGCTGTCCAGTTTAGCCCTATCCTTTGCTGTCATGCTGCTCCCCCAGCAGACCACACCGTTGAAGATGGCAGAGGCCACTACTGAGTCATAGAATGACTTCAGGAGTGGCCCCTGGACACCAAACGACCTCAACCTCTGGAGCAGGTAGAGTCTACTCCGCCCTTTTTTATAAAGAGCAGCAGTGTTATCCACCCAGTCCAGGCGGTTGTTGAGGTGAACACCCAGGAACTTGTAAGACGTGACAATCTCAATGTCCTGACACCGCCGGAAATCCACAATCAACTCCTTAGTTTTGCTGGAGTTGATCTGGAGGTGGTTTTCCAGGCACCAGTCAATGGCGCACTAAATTTCGCATAGTAAGAATTGAGATGCACTAACGTACTAAAAATACTAACTTTAAGTATGCTAGTATGTGATTTGAGACACAGCGTTAGTTTTGGGATTACCAATATATGCCTTTGGTACACTTATGGTAGTCAGCTAAAAAGACAGCTATTTACTCTTTAACTGAGTTTTATTTTTGTCATTCATCTTTTCCACATGCTCTCCCTCAAACTTAAGCTGATCAGGAATCTGCTCGTGTTCAAAACAAACCACTGATATCCATGTAAAGTCAATATGGATGGATGGATGGATGAGTAGAGGGACAGATTGATCGATGGATAGATCGAAGATATTTTTCATATTTCAAAATAAGACTTACAATCCTGCCGCTTTGATCCACAAAAACTCTCCACTGACATTAGACCCACCCGCCCTCCCATCCCCCAACTAGCAACAGACTAGCAACCTTTCAAGTCCCAGTTGCGCTGGTAGTGTTGTCAAGGTCATCAAAGTTGAATTGTTGGTAAAATGCTGAATAATAAACGTTTTGAAAATTGAAATTATGTGTCTGTAAGAAGATCACCAGCTGAAAATTGACCGTCTAGTGATGAGCGTTTACACCCAACGTGTTATGGCAGCACTCGTGCTACTCATGCACGTGTGGTCGTTGGTTTCCAAAACAAATTCTCACCCCGTTTCACATTCATCTGAAGAAGTGGCTTAATCTTATGTTGGCTCTATAGTTCCTAGAAAGTCAAAATGGTAAAGCTGCGACGCAGATTTATCTTTATCGTGGAGGCATGAAAAAATAATTATACGGATGACTCTTCAATCTTGACCGTCTTGTTGCCTGAAACATACTTTCTAGAAAAGATATGTGACTCTGCTGCAACAAACATGTCACATGACCCGCTTTCATCTCATAAGAGTTTATTGCATGCAACCCGTGTTGGGCAAGTAACTTAAAGTAATGCAATACCTTGAGCTGTGGTGTATGGCAACTTTTTCTTATATACAAATTTCCGATGTGAAAGTAGCTAGGGAGGAAGAAAAGTACAACAAATCTTTACTTCCTGTTAAGCCTGAAGGTTTTTCATGTATATGATAAAATTGCTACTGAGATTTAGGACATTAAGGGCATGTGTTACAGATAAAGGAGGTAACTTTGCTTCAAGTGGTTTCAGTGTAAGAAGTCTAAAGAGGAGGAAGACATGAGTAAGTTTTAGAAACCTTGTTTTTTTTGTTTTTGTTTTGTTTGTTTAAGAGCTTTGTGACCCTGGTCAGGAAAAGGGCTAAATAAATACAAATGACTTACTTACTGGTTAGCTGCATGCTACCAACACACTTTGGTTTAATCCAAAGGTATTAATGTCAATGTTTGTCTCATTAAAATAGTCCATAAGACTCATCTTTGTTGCGTCTGTAATTCCACTTTTCCTCTGAAGCTAATCTTTAAATTTAAGACGACACATTACCTGTCTTGTTTGGAATTCTATGACGAGAAAACTGGAAATGTAAAAAGAGTTGTTTATCTTTTAAGGTCATTTCTTTTGCTCTTGTTTATCCCTCCAGTTCATGCCAGAATTAAGGTTGCTATAAACAATACAGAAAACCTCTAGCTCGACTGATTTCATGTGTAATACGACAAAACTGAAACCCACAAGGTTCTTACAGCGGGGGCGCTAGAAACAACAATATGAAATCTTAAGAGATGCTTTAATGAAAGACAGATTAAATGCACGCAAAAAGGAAAGAAAAAGAAGACTTAAATCCCTTACAAATGTGATCTTACCAACATGAAAACAAAATGGATATTCCATGCATAATCGTGCACATTAAGGAAGATTATGAAACAGAAACATTGAAAGTTAAAAGATGAGAAAAAAAAAAAACTTTCAAAAGTTTTCACTAACAAGCCCTGAAGACAAACAGTGTCAAACCTGATGACGAAGGTGTCTGCTGCTCCAACATAAACACACATTTACTCACCTCCTGTCACATCTATATGTATATGTCTGCAGGAAACACCCGTTCAATTATACGCCGCAGTCTTGCAGGAGGCTGCTGGAATAAAAAGAAAGAAAAAAAAAAAGAAAGGAGCAGATGGGACGAGATAATTTACATTTCCTGACAAAGCCATTTCCAAATTAAAATAATTTATTGGAGCTTGAGAACAACACAAACACATTTTTCCACAGATGAAAGACATTTATTAAATAAAAGTTCATTAAAAAGCTTTTTTCTAATACATTGATATGTTAGCGTCGCCATGCATTCGCAAACTCTCGGTGACACTGACACGATACGACACGCTCTGGTGCTCGACAGGAAATCTTTTGTTTGGACTATGGAAGTGTGAAGTGATAACAGTCTTCATTGCATTTGACGAATTGTTCTTCTCTAAGGCAGTATTAAGAAGAAGAATCCTGTTCCCTTGTGATCCAGTGATGGCTTGAATGCAGAGGTTCTGCTCGACAGTACCAGCGCAGTCCGGCTGCTGACGTGCCGATCACAGTAACCGGGTCCGCGGCGTTCACGCTAAGTCTCGTTCAGGAAGTTTGATTCGTTTAGGCGTCGTGCCAAGGGTCGCACACTTCCATGCTATCGTGCCGTCACCATCCACAGACCCAGAGCCACGTTCGCGGCCAGCAGGGCGCTCCCCGCCAGCAGCAGGAAGAAACCAATCAGCTCTCGCTTTTGGCGGTCCGTTACCACGGAAACCAGCGTGGCTTCCAGCAAAGCGTTGAGCATCCACTGACCGTCGAGCGCGAAGCACGGCACCGAGTTGACGACCGCTAACGCGCCGGAGAGAGAAACCACGTATCTGAGGAAGAAGCGGGTTAAGGAAGAGACGCAGCAGCACCATCACAGCAGGCGAACAAGCGACACGAATGGAAAACACGTCACACTCAAGCCCAGAATGACTCTCAACACAATGTACAAGATAAGTAATGACAACAGATTTCTGATCTCTGATGCACTCCCAGCTCCTGATTCAACTTCATTTTAAGAGCTAAAGATGAAAAGAAAGAATCAAATCCATGTTCGAGTGAATTCAAACCTTCCCAGATGGCACCACAATCACAAACGAGTGTTTTTTTCTTAATCTTCCTTGTAAAAAAAGAGGCACTTAAAAGCTTTGAGCTTGTTTTTAGCAGAACCTGACATGCTACACAGACAGAACAATATCTTTCAAGCTCCCAGTGTAGACACTGAAGAAAAGATAAGGGTGTTCTTTTAAATCCCTTTTATCCTTGAAAAAACAAGAGTCCTTTTTTTTTTTTTTAAATCATTTCAATCCGTCTTTCTTGAATATGCCATTTTATTAACTAAACGGAATTAAAGAGTTAAAAAAAAAAATCATATTGTTGTCTGCTGTATTATTTAATAAATACATCAAGTTTTTTTTTTACTGAAAGCATGTTGTGACAGCTGAAAGGTGCTATTTAAATAAAATTATTATCAAGGTAAAATATACCTCTCGATGCTTTTTAATTTGATAATTATTTTAATCTAATGTTTATATGATTATTATTTTTCATGACAAACTTCCCATTAATAATGTCCACTTTTTCATTTCTATTATTAACATGAAAAACCTTACTTTGATAGTATAAATATAGCTTTAAATAAACCTAATTTCTTACATGCAATAAAGGGTCTTAAAATCATGTTTCCTTACTGTATTTACAAGCACATCTTAAAAGAAGCAAAGGAAGAACATGAAGGTGACGTTATAAATGTGACATATCAACATGTTTGCCTCATTACAAAAGGATACTTGCAGAAGGTCTCCAGGAAGACGGGGAGTTCCAGATCGAGGAAACCAAAGCGAGGGACGAAGTCGGTCAAACTCACTGTAGAACAATAGAAGACTCAACATTAAAATCAAATAAGATGCCTCTTGATCACTCAGACCTAGTTTAATAAAACAAACCAATGACGGAGCCGAGGCTCAGAGCAGCTGAGAGGAGCTGCAGCAATCGATCATGTTAACATGCGAGTGGATTATACTCTCAACTATAATTAAATAACACATGTTAGCATTACGGTATAAATGAAATGTACAGAAAAGATAGCCCTACATTTCCGTTCCACTTATATAACTTATGTTAAAATCTCTTCCTAAAGGCAACAATACGCAATATTTCGACATTATTGAAAATGTTTTTTTTCCAACTTTCTGTAATGATGACAACCCACCCATGGAGTCAGTGAGTGTCATGTGACCACCAAACTGCTTTACAGGCGTAGGTCTGAGACAGTGTTAGTTTCAGAAGTACTGAGAGACGATAAGAAGATAAAAGAATAAATTTAGAAACTAAAAGGTCTTATCTTGATTCATGCTATTTCTGGCAAGTGGTACATTACATCTTTCTGCCATGCGGGGTCGCCAGAAACAACACTATGGATCAACAATCACGTTGGTATGTGTCATGTACAGTAAGTAAGTAAGTAGGGAAGTAATGGTTATTTCCAGAATGTTCTTTGTGTGACAGATTCTCACACTCGACACAGAGTTGGTCATCTTTGTTAAAACAGATATTGTGCGTCAGCTGGAATCAGAAACGCATAAAGATTAGATATATCTAGTTCTACTAAAAGTCTTGTGGCATCATCTGAACGCGAGCACGGCTAATATTGAGCTATATATCGTAACATTTAGTCAACCCACTAACAGTGCTAATAACAAAGCGTTTCATTTATTAATGTACTCCACTCTTCACATGGTACTTGAGCTGAATCGGACGGTTCTAACTAAGGTATTGCATGGCAAGATGTTTTGAACAGAATAAAAAAGAACTTTCAAAATTCAATTCTCATCCAGGGATGCATACCAGAATACTGGAGGTGTGGTGGATAACCCACAAACAGCATGTGTGTGCTGGGAGGGTGAGTGACGCGTATGAAGCGGGTCTGGTTCTCTAGTGAGGGCGTGACACAGACGCTGGCAGGTTGAGCGGGAGCAGCACAGTCGGCGTCTGAGTGACACACTTTGGTTCCCGTCACCATCTTACGCACGGGCATGCAGGCGTACTGTAGGAACAAAGAATACAATTTAAGTTGAGTGTGTGTGTGTGTGTGTGTGTGTGTGTGAGGGTGTGAGTCTGTGTGTGTTTGTGAGACCTCTCGATCTCTGCTGCTGTGGCTCTGAGGTTTGACGTAGGAGAAGCAGAGGTCAGTCAGACTGTTGTTGCTGCAACAGTCCAATGTTCCGTCCAAACGCTTAAAGGCTGCAGAGAGGAAGCAAATACAATACAGGAGTCAAGACTTGGGTTGACCTTCATGGAGTTCATCTCGCAGACGGATCTAGGAAACATGCTTTGTTGACGGAGGCCTCCACACCCACCTCTTCCATGAGCCCAGCTCGGCTGCAGGCTGGCGACAGGGACACAGTATCCAGACTGGGGGCTGTGCGAGAGGTGAGACAAGCAGCTGGTCCAGTCCTCCACTCCTCTGACCGGACAGTTCTCCAGCCCCGTCACCAGATCTCCCGCCGAGAGACCCCGGGGGCCATCGGCAGCTGAGCCCTGAGACGATCAGAAGGTCGTGAAGGTCAAGCCTCCCTTTGATTCAACATCAACAATTTATGTGGAAGCATCACCATCTACTTGACTCACGGTCTTAACATGACTTCATAGAGAACTTGTATAACCAGACAGTCAAGACAAAAAAAGCATTAAGTCCCAGCTCATATGCTAAACACACCAGAGGCCTCATGTTGTAAGAATGGCCAGGACTTCCTACTAAAAACAAGCTTAGACTCGAAACCAGAACACGAAGCACCATTTAAACATGTTAATCATATTTCAATGAGCCAGAAGCTGGGATTCCCTCCTGCATGATTAAAAAATGTATTTAGTTGCTACTTGACCAATCACAGCAGAGTGACGAGATTTTGTCTAAAGAAAACAAAGCATTTTCAGTGGGCGGGGCTTAAGCTCATTTTCTAATCTAAATATTCCAATGAAAAGAGAGTTTTGTACAAACAGACACATACTGATCAATAGATGTCCGAGATCAATTTAAGATCAAGTTCAACAAGAATAAACCTGCAGTCAGTAACTGTTTAGTAAAGTCAGTAAAGTGTTAAATCCTAGAAATCAAAGTTGGAAGATGTGATAGAATGTGGGGCGCACATGCATAACACACACACACACTCATATATTTATAGAATAACATTTATATAACAATAATGTAATATCTAACGGAGGCGGTCGCTTTTTCTTTCCCTCCTGAGCTATTTTTTTTTAGGAATAATTGCTGTATTGCTGTGTCTAATTGGAAAAAAAAAAAGAAATTTCAATAAAGTTCTACCTAACCTAACCTACTTAATACTTACTTACTTTATATTTCATCCTAAATCTAAATCAACTATGGAGCTGGTCAGCTGGTCTCTCAATGCAATGGATAAAAGGTTTTCAACCAAAAGAGCTGGCAATGGGCCACATGGATACATGATTCCTGGGGAAAGTGGAAGATCTTGTGTCTGTCAGTTCTTTCCGTGGAGATCGTTGAAGACGTCTACCTATTTGGATTTATGATAACTGAATTTCTGTTTATTGGAGCAGGTGGACATCTAGTGTATCTCAAAGTTCGACTAGTGATCTCGAATGAAGTACAGTGTGGTGTCATGTGACTCTGACTGAAGTGCTGACGGAACATGGTTGGAAAAGTTGTTCTCGCTCAGAGGGGTCGGCTGGCTGCGGTTTATGACCTCGTCCGCTCATCAGGTACCATCTTGGAGAGAATGTCCGCTCGGCTTGAAGCATAATTCGGCTTTTTGGATTGACAGAGAGGTCAAAGTCTGTGGAAAATTCCAACTTGTTCCCAAACAAAGTCTTATCTCAATCCTAACTCCCCCAGTCTGGCCTTGGAGACCAGTTTATCCACAATTCTCCTTTGGAGACACGTCGACTGATGCTCCACTAACATCCTCCCTAACCCCCCCTCGGACTCTAAATTCCTCTCTAGACCAGCTCCCAAGGCCGCTTCCCACCTGCAGGCAGAGACTGGGACATTCTGGCAGAAATTGGGAGACACGTGTCTCCTACAATTCACCGCCTATACGTTTATCAAAACAAACTGATGAACTGACCTGAATCACGTCGGTGACCAGCGCTCCGGCACCAGTGGTGTACATGGGAAACAGGAAGACGGGCAACAGGAAGAGGAAGGCCAACGCTGCCACGCACAGGACAAAGTTGTGCCAAACACCTGAGAGCAGAAAATGGAAAACAAATTAACTTTTCAATGAAAAACATCCAATCATTTCTTTTTATAAACCCAATGGTGACTTTTGCACAATGAGCATTCACGATGCAAGTTAGAAATGAACCTTGAAAAAACTCACGGCAAACATTGTGGGATTTTTATTTCAGAGAGAAGGTTGAAATAAAGCTGATGGAACCTGAATGTATTCCTGGAGAATCAACAGTCCAGTCACTGGTTGGACATAATTGCCATGTGGCAATAAAGACAACAAGCAAACCTTTTATATCCACACTGAACAGCAGCAAATGATAATCTGGTTACATGATGGATGTGCAACAACCTACTATGTGCTTCGTAGATAAATAAACATGCCGAGACATGAGTCTCTGAAATTCAAGTATTTCGACTTCCTGCCACTATACCTGGGATAAGTCACTTTAAAGTGGGGATGCTAGCTCTCTGGCTCCCTCTACTGGCTGTGTCACCAGAGCCGACAAGAAAGAGTGAAACGTGTTCTATTTTTTTGAATACCAAATAGGAATCTCACCGGCACAGAAAATTCGGAGCTGCTGAGTCGGGGATATAATGTTGAGGTGTGTGGTGAAGAGGTCAACGAAGGCTCCGGGGTACATGACGAAAACGAACATCCCAAAGCCGTTCACCCGGACTTGTTCCCTGAGAGAAGAAGATCAGTGCAGTCAGTTTCAACAATTGAAGCTTATTTTTAGACTCGGAGCATCTCGATTTATAAATATCTCTTCACGTGACTTATTGTTTCTTCTTTACCTCAGGGCCGCCACAGCGTGACCCAGCTCATGTATGACCCCGCTGAGCAGGAGAGCCACAAAGAAGTATCCCAGCTGACTGGTGGGGAGGTTCACCCCAGGAACCTGGAACGAAAGACAGTCAGGAGATGAATATGGAAATCCTCTCCAGCTCTTAGCTTTAGATTAATTTAAGTCGTCATTGTCCTTTGTTTTTTTTATGATTTATTTAATTGTATTGTTAAATTTAAGATATATTTGAGTTACCATTTTATTTTTTGCCTTAATTGTAACTGACAAATTAATAATAAGTCAGGTAAAATATACTACCTCTCTTTACAACTGTCATATTCATTAACATGTGTATGTTATGTTTTTTATTTTGACTTCCTGATGTGACGTCTTCTTTTTCACATGAATTCACCGACATTAAGACTCATTTATATTGACAGTGATTTAATCAAATTAAAAAAAAAGAAGACACAATGGGATAAAATAAAAATAGCTTTTTTGGTACCTAATATTGCAAAATTTGTGAAATTATATATATATTTTATATTAGAAATCGTTTTCTACGATATGACACTTTTTTGGGACTAAAGCAATCAATTCTCAGGCAAGGTAGATTTGTCTTCCTTCTTACTTAAATAACTGTATTCCACCTTTTTGCTCTACATGTTAATATAAGTTACACCAACAATTACACAGGTTTCCACTTTGTAACATGAGAGATTAACAAAGAATGACTATTCACGATTGTAAACAGATACTATTGTTCCGAACAGTGCTGGTGGCAAAGCAGTAGGGTGGCTGGAGAAAAATAACCACAATCTAAAACAGTGATTGACAAATTCAGGCCATCTCTTTATAGTTCCTCTGAAAGATTTTGTTTTCTTTTGGCATCGAGTTATTTATTTAGGCTGTCGTCTTGTCCTTGGTACGTGCAGCATCTTTACTTGCATAATAAGCATTTCTCTGTGTGTGCGTGACAAATTGAATACTTAAAACAAGTGATACTATTTTTGCGTAGTCTTGTTTAACCCCTAATAATCCCAGGATTAAAAGAACGTGGAACAGTAGCAGCATCAAGTCTGGAAAATATGGCTTTAATGAATAATCTTTTGAAATGGTCCTCGACAAGCCGTTATTACATACCACAACCTGCAGGGTCTGCTGTCCACCTATACGAGGATTGTCACTGGTCATCTGGGCGATGGTCTGCTGTAGCGTCTTAACAAGCAGCACCACGGACCCCACCATCGACACCAGACCAAACACCAGGCCACTGTTGAACCTGATGATTAAGATGACTTTTTTAAGATAGGGTAGCTTTGTACATGCTTTATCATGATGAATACGTATCTTAGAATGATTTTCTTTACATCGTAGATTGATTATTTTTTACATGAAGTCTGCATCATCTCTCACCAGATGTAGAGCGCTCGTGGGTTGATGCGGGCACAGTAAGCAAACAGCCGGTTGAACATTGTCGTCTGCCACCTCACATGGAACGGAGACAGCATCAGCCCCCGAGATGCCAGCCATGACTCGTAGCTGATCCGGCGTGACACGGAAGACTGGAAGAGACGAGCGGGAAAGGTGAAGAGGGTGAACTCTACATGCACAAGGGCTATTTTCACAGAAAGCTAATAAGCATTAACAACATTTTTAGGCCGTTGTGTTTTTGGCTGCAGTTTTGAAAATGGCAAGTTCAAAGTTTTTAGCTTCTAAGGACTAAACAGTAACATCTACAAAAATAATCATCTACTTAAACTTATAGATAGTCTTTGACAAAAACCTAATTTTATCCCGAGTTGGTCCATTCATTTTTTTTTTATTGAAACATGTCTGACTCAGCAAAATTGATTTATCTTATCTCAAACATTCAGATTTTGATTAATTACTTTGGAGGTAACCAAATATTTTTTAACAATACATTTAAGAATTATATTTAGATCATAGGTATTAGAATCAAAAGATTATCAATGTTGCCTTTTCCCCCATGAAATGTTTTGCAGGTGACTAATTTTAATCAATTGGTAAGCATTTTGAATAGGATTTTATTGTTCTGGGAATAATATGCAGAAGAAATGTCTTTTTTAATTAGATTATTGCTCAATTAAGTTTTATCCCAGTGATCCTGAGGTGGGCGAAAATGAATCTCACTTTTACTTTTTACTTCTGGATTGCTATACTTTCAAGGTAGATGTCCATTTTTTAACCCATGTGGAATCTCAGGGTCAAGGGACATTTGTTTTCAGGACTTTAGGTCACCCTGACTCTGAGATACCACAAGGGTTAATGTTGTACAGCTTTTTAATTATCGCCCGTAAGTGTATTGAACTGATTAAGAAACTCAAATTTAATAAAAGAAGTTAAGGAAAATACATTTTGTTTAATCATTTTGTTTAATATGATGCTAAATACATCTGTATTAAATATTTGGAAACTGCTGAATTCTTCATTCTACATCAATGATTGTTAACTTTTGTGTTATCACATGTGGATGAAGATAGAGAGGAGAAACCGTGAACATTGATGTTTGCTAATGATATAGTGATTTGTAGTGAGAGGAGGCAGGTGGAGGAGAGGCTGGAAAGTGGAATGAAAGTAGGCAGTGGGAAGAGTTATGGATGCGAGGAGATGGAAGGAGGAGAACTGGGACAAGGTAGGACGATCAGGGTAGATACAAATACATGTTTATAGAGGAAGATCAACTTTCAGGCTGGGTTAAAACAAATATGAAAGTTCAATGTTCATATCCGAATTCTAATGTGTACTTAACTCAGGGTTTGTTTTTTGATCTTCTTTACTAGAAACCAGTAAACGTCAATAACACAATATACATAGTGTGATAGTGATTTTCAAACTCATAATGAAAAAGATTTGAGTTTCTGAGTCTGTGACGTCATTAAGAAGCACCACACCAGCATGGAAACAACACCCAGTGCAGCCTTGACTCAAGACAGCAGCTGCTCGCTCGTTCCATAAAGGTAAACAATCCTTGGTTCAATTGTTGCTGGCTTGAACAACAAACGCGACACTCACCCTGAGCAGCGTGTCCGCCAGGTACACGGCACACCAGCCCGCCATCACACACACCAGCAGCGGCACCGGGATCATGGTGCGACAGTCACGACCAACACAGCCACGCCGACTACCTGCTGTCTCCCTGCCTCTGTGCCAGCCTCCGCTGCCCGCTGCTGGACATGATGCAGACCAAACACCAACAGCAGATTCAATATGTCCCGGAGACAGAATGACAAAGACTCCTCATCCGAGCTGTCAACATTCGTTTCCTCCCAACTCTTCTTCTGCTCTGTCGACGATCACAGACAGTTTCTCCATGCTGACCCCTAGCGGTTATCTCAGGTATTCACAAGAACACAGAAATTGTAATGTGGCCCAGCTCTTAAATAACGTTTACCTTTAGGCGCCAGGAAAGTCAAAATGCTTTTCAAAATTGTTTGAAACCAATCGCCCTTATATTTAGATGAAGAATAGATAAATGATCAGACTGATACTAAAAAGTCCAAGTAACTCAAAAATCTACTGAAATGGATCCCCCTTCTGTGAAGCATGCGTGAAGGGAACAGCTGTTTAAAAATCCCACTAGTTTGGACATTCGCTCAGAATAAAAGTTGCAGCTGATCCAAGACATTAGTTTGGGCCATATCTAATGATTGTTTAAAACAAATGTAGGTTTCCACCCAGTTATTCTATTTCTGATCATCTACAATTGACAAGTTGAAGATGCTGTTGAAGATGCTAAATAATAAAATATCATAAGGTTTCAATTGATAAAAATTAAAACAGTTTAGCCATGACTCTAGATTCTTCAAGAAGATTTAGACTATTATGCCACAAAAAAAAGCCATAACAATTCATTGTAAACTTTAGAGAAATTCATAATTTAATCACAGCTTGGTCATATAAACATTGTCAAAGAAGAAAGGTTAATGCTGTAAGTGGCATGGAGGTCAGGACATTAATTGTATTAATCCTATGACATTCAAATTTCACTCTTGTCATTTTATGAAACTTGCACACTGAGAGAAGCATTGAAGAGTCTAAATGCAGAGCAGGCGCTGGCGTACCACACAGAGGTGGATGAGATGAGGATGGCCGTGTAGAACCGAACCAGCAACTCTGTCGGCAGACGGTGTTTCTTCAGCTGCTGCAGGAGGAACATCCCCTGCTGGATGAGGGAGCCGATGGTCTGCTCACACTTGAGGTCCTTAGTGATGGTGGTGCCCAGTAAGGGGATGGAGTCCACAATGGAGAAGTGGGTGGGGGGATTCAGCATGGGTGAGGGTCGATGGTGGGGTACATTACAGTTGGTACATTGTTGGCCTTTGCCAAAAATAACCTACACATACACCAGATGGATGTGTTAACTACATTCCTAAATGTGCACCTTTAAGAGGAAATCTACATGGAGCAACCAGAGGGATGTGTTAAACCTTGGCAGGGAACATTCTAGTGTTTAAACTGAACAGGTCAATACAGTATATGGACTGAAGCAAAACCATTGAAAACTAAGGTTTGATTATCTTAGGAAAGAGTGGGGACTTGACTTGGCCCTGTTTAAGCAGGCTTACAAGGGTTACCACTGTTTAATGATATACTGTATATGTTAAAACTGTAAGCAAGGAGTAAAAAAAAAGTTTGAGTTGAAAGGATTTATTATGTTGATATTATTAAAAGATAATTGTTTAAAAAATATATATTATTCCTTACTTTAGTACTTTTATGCCGGTGTAAAATTAAGTGGGGGTTTTAAACAGTAACTAGAAAATGTGCATTTCCAGAAGAAAATGCAGTGTGAATGCTGACTCTGCTGAATCTGGAAACATCCCATAATAGGATTGTATCTAGTACTTGACTAAGTGAGTTGATAAAAGTTGAAGTTTCTAGGTGTGAGTAGATGAATCTACCTGAAGGTCAAAGTTGAAGGAGTTGAAACATGAGTTGAAGAGTTTCCACATTCAAGTGAATGAGGGAAAAAGGGTAGAAAAGAGGAATAGAAGAAAGAGTTGAAGACATAAAAGAAAGCTAGAACATAGCCCGCATTTCGGGAAAGAGCAGAATTGATAAAAGTTTCAATGGTTAATTTGGACAAACTTGTAGGAGATGCAGCACAAATAAAATTAGTATTCAAAGTAAAAATGAGTGGAAACAGTTGAAATGATGGCATAAAGGAAAAAGACTGATGTGAAAACATCGAAATAAAGTGAAAAAGGTTGTGAAGAAGAAAAAGAAAAGAAAGAAGAATAAAAAGAAGTAGAAGAAGTAGTAGTAGAATTAGAAGCATTATAATTAGAAAAGATAGTAGTAGAAACAGTGTTTTTTAAATAAGTAGTATGACGGAACATCTTGATGAAGGTTATGAAGAGGATGATGTCGATGATCATCATGTAGATGATGATGATGTTGAAGATAATAGTGATGACGATGATGATAAAGATTATGAAAATGATGATAAACATGATGAGAATGAAGATGTAGAAGATGAAGAAAAATGTTGTTAAATTGATTTTACTATAAGTAGTTAATCTAGGTCAGGGGTCTACAAACTTTTTTTCTTTTTAATGAGAGCCACTTTCAAACAATAAAGCAAGATATTCTGCGAGCAGGTCATTTGACAGCTAACTTTGATAAATAATTATTCAAAGTTTATATGGACATTTTACAATTTTAATCTTTATACATGTATTCAATTCAATTAATCTTGTCTTTATTACATTTAAAATATAGTAGTTTATATAGCAGCTCACAAATGCTGGTCAAATCCAATACTCTAAACATGAACAATAAGATAGTAGGATGGTACCAAGAACCCAAACCGATGAGTCCAAGAGAGGACCAATTCAGTTCAAGGCACAGGCTCAATAGAAAAATATTACGATCAGGATTCAGTCAGGAAAATATCGGAATATCTCACTGGGTGCACCTCGGTCACCAGTGAGACAACGACCAACAGAAAGAGCAGAGACAGAGGGACACAAGGTAGATGATGGTTTATTAGATAGAGGGGGTGACGATAGGATAGACAGGGAGAGGCTTCTCAGATAGGAACAAGAGAGGAGAGCTGGTAAGCAGCTGGGCACCTGCAACACAAAAACAGAGACATTTCCAAACAATGACGCCCTCTACAGGCTGCCTCTATGGTTGCTCTTTCCACTTGCTGAAAAATAGGCCAGTGGCCACTTATAGTTAAGTTTAGCTCATAGCCACTTAAAGTGCTTTTCTTTTGCAATACATACCCTTGAACATGGTTATTCATTACTTTGGCCAATAGTTATGTTAGTTATGTTACTGGAAGTGTACATTTGTTTGAAGTACGTCTATCCAACTAATACAAATTCCTGTTTGTAGTTTCTTACATAACTACCAGACTACCATGTGCTGCAACATAAAGAGAGTGGCGTTGGCCTTGTGGCGTACAGGAGACCTCAGCTCATCAAGAATAACCATCATTTATGTATATTATTTTGAAACTAGTACACACACTCACAGTTGATATGTTACAGATACATGATGTATTAAACACAGTGTTTAAGTTTGCCCTGTGCGTACCTGCACTTCTGGATGAGAGTGAGTTCACTGTGGGATTCTCTGTCCTGCTGAGAACGAAGGAAGCAGTATCGAGGTGCTTTCCACCAACTGTAAGAGGAAAAAAGGTAACATTGTAACATCATTAATACAGTCTGGCTAGATTTTTGTTAGTAATAACATGAACTTGACCCAGTTTTCTATGAAGGACGACAAATGACATAATTATGAATAAATAAAGGTAATAAATAACAAAATTAATTAATACACAAATGACTTCTGATTTTATTTTTGTCGAAGAATTACGCTTTTCTGTGCGTGTGTATATATATATATTTACACACACATTTCACTATAAACCTGTTTCAGTTGGTTTTGTATAAATATTCTGATTTTTAACAAAATACAATGCAAGATATCTCTTCAAGTTTAACACATCGCACAATTCCTCATTCTTCAGAATAAACTCTCTGTTGTCAATTATGTAAAAATGTAAACAATGTTTAAACAAAATGAAAAAAACTGAGAGTTAGCCTATTTTTTTTAAATGTTTAGTTATTCCTATTTCTTTTTGTGGCTAATGCCAAAATATATCAATTTCTGCATCCCAATGAGATTTTTTAAATATCACGTAAACTGACAATAACTAGTGGGGGATTGAACCGGACAATCAAAAATGATTATATATATTTTAATAATTATATATATATATATAATTATTGTTTTTATCAAATGTTTGCATTTAATTATTTAATTTGTGACATTATAAATATACATTTCTCTAAAATTAGACATTTAAATGCTTTAATATTTACAGGATAAAAGTCTACATCCTCTAGAAGACATCTGAGGTAGTCATTGATTGGAACTTGGGATATTTATTGATTTATAATCTATCAAACCTGTCGTATTTGACAATCATAAATGAACCCTATTAAAAAGGTTTTCATCTCCATCTGTTTTAAAGAATCCGTAATTATGTCACAAAATAAGAACCAACAATGAATGACTTTAAACAGCACCGAGTATGACCATGAAGGATTAGAAACCATCAGACGCTTCCGCGATCACGGTCAAACTATCCGACGCTAAATTTAGAGTGCGCTAAATAGCAGAAGATTACGGTAGCAATGAACTGGCTTGAAAGAAACGAGATCACAAGTCGATCGAGTAATATAACGAATCCTTTATTCAGCTTTTATGCGAATTAAAACGTTTTTCTCTCGTGTTAAATCAATATTCACTAAATGTAGAATATAGTGATAGTGATATAGAGTGAATAGATGACATTTTAATTCAATCGATTGTTTAATATTGATTTGTAAAAATAAACACCTGGTCATCATAGATGAAAATTGTACAGTATGAAATAATATAAATTTAACCTTTTTTTTTTTATATTACATTGTTATTTCATTGCTGTTTAAAGTTGAGGTTAAAATTAAAACTACAGTAAATGTCTCCTCCGTATGATAGATGAAAACGTTATCTTATAATAATACATAGTTATTCTTGCAGAGGTTGCACATTTTTATTTTATTGCTTTTTAAAGTTGACATGTATTTAATATGTATTGAAATGTATATATTTACAACATTTACAACATTTACAAGAGGTTAACATTTTTTTTTTTTTTTAATGTTTCCAAATTCATGCATATGATAGATAAAACCTTCATTTTTAATAATATATACTTATTATTTAAAGGTTTGCATTTTTTCTTTTAATTGCTGTTAAAAGGTGAAATATGAACATTACACTGTACGTTTGGGAATATTACCGTAAAGTTTAGCGAGGAGGGGCACTCAAGTTTTAAGTGCGGCTCATTTGACCGGAGAAACTCGAACTCGTGATAGCTTTGACCAGTGTTTCTAACACAAGTTACCATCAGGTGTGTCGTGATTGCGTCAGACTCCAGTCTCCCGCTATGAAGTGATGCCTTCAAATTTAGTCGGATTTTTTTTTAAAATTTATACCATAATTGTATTTTGAGAAAATGGGCGATGGGAGTGGTCTAAATGACTTATTTTGTATCCACAACGGGTTTATTTCTGGTCTTGATAAAGAACTGAAATTTATTTTGGTATGAATGTAAGACAATTGGACCGTCCCCCGTCCCCCAAAATGTACACGGTGAAGGAATATATTGTCAGATTTCTCCCTAACGTCAGCAAACACATCACGCGTCTAAATTGCACTCTGCCAGACACACCTGGATGCTAATGGTGTGGCTCCTTGAAGAGACAAGGTGAGGTTTTCTGTTCTTCTTAAACTTTAAAATAAAAATGTTCCTTAATGTATTAATCTTTTTGCTGTAGTCGCCGCAAAGTACATACATCATATGTTGTCGTATGTGATATACATTCCATGTTTTTTGGTGTTTAACACTGACTTACACTGGCCATACAGTGGCCATTTTGATGAAAAAGCAATTTATAATATACATATATTTAATGTCATATATATAATATATACACGCACACAGATAGTAAGTTAATAAATATAAATGTGTCATTATTAATCCACATATTGTAGCATTATTGGCTCTAAATACATTTTTCTGTTTCATTTTTATTTCAGAATGGCTTTAGACATGACTTTAAGAGAAGTTCTGGACTTAGATCCCATCAACCCCTTCGACCGGCCTCCTCCAATCAAAATATTTATTGTAGCAATAGAGCCCCAGGAGAAAGTCCTAACTTGGAAACTCATCGACTACGTTTTAACTCCTGGGGAAACAAAATCCAACCTGGTGGCTGCAGTCACTGACGGGGAGTCGGTGACGAAAATCACCCTGTTTGAAAAGCAGGCGGGCATGGTGGAAGTAGGGGGGTCGTACTACATTAAGGGTTACACCCTTCAACACGAAAGCCCCCCCTACCGGATTTGGACAAATTCCAGAACTTTGTTTTTTAGAACGTCACCTTTGGTGGTGTCCCTTCGAGTGGAAGAGAAAGCCAAGGCTCTGCTCCACCCTGCTGCAGCTCCAGTGACTCTGGAGGGGTCGCGCCATACTAGGGGGCTATTGACGGTGGAAGGACAAGTGGTTGGGGTTTGTTTCTCCTTGTCGACGTTAACTGACAGGACGGTAGATTTTTGTATACACACGTTTTTTTACAGAGTTCTAATCCCTCATCAGCCAACTAAAGTTTTTAGGATGGTTACATTTTTCTTTTTGCTTGTTGGCAATTTTTGGTTCCATTAAAAACACTCAAATCCTCACTGTTTATTTGTTTTAAAAAGTGTTTTATTGATAATATTGGTCTGGAATAGTTTGTAAATGAAGGCTCGGACCAATAATCAATTGTTAGTGGGCTTAAAATACACAGAAATTGACAACAGGCAAAAAGAAAAATGTACTGTAATTGTCCTGAAATCAGTTCGTTCAGAGGGATTAGAGCTTTTCCCCCCCAAAAAAACTTGTTACTTGAACCAATCCCAAACTGAAAAAGTGCAGTTATGTGGTGTCTTGCTAATACACTAATATACAAATCTTTTTATTTAGGTCAGTGTTGCGCAGATGGTGGAGTCCAACAAGAAGCCAGTCCCCATAAGGAGAGTCACCCTGCAGCAGGTATCCATGGATTCCCCCTTGTCAATTCTTGAAGTGGACACAAACTAATGAAGTAGCATAGTTAATATTTTATTTTGTTTGTATTGACATTCGCCTGGAGTGAGCAGAGCAAAGCACACAATGTGTACAAGGAGAAGTTGCCTTCTTGTTGCCCTTCACTCTTAAATGGAAAATCTTCTCTTGCAATATCTTCTGTAGGGTACTTCCCGGGCACGAGTGAACCTCTGGAGGGAGGCAGCCGTGCCCAACCTGCAGCTTGGAAGTCAAGTCGTGGTGACCCACGTTAAGGGGTTCACCGCATACTACGGCTTTCAACTGCAGACCACGAACTGGTCGAGAATCGAGGTAATTGTCACTAGGTCACAAATGTCACACTTTATATATTTAAAAATTGTTTAAAAAAAAAAAAAAAAGCCATTTGTTCAAAAAGATCCAATTGTTTCAAAGACCCAGAGAAATGTGTTGATTGTTGAAGAACTGAGACAAACCTCATTTATTATTTTAGTGCATTTCAACAATTCCAATGCTAGATCTAACAAGCATGTGTGTTAAGTGCTGAATTTAATAACTATTCAATTGTTTATTTTTAACTTCAGATTTTATTTTTAGATATGTGACATTTACCTTACACACAAGATCATGATCCTCTTTTGTTAACAGGAGGCCAAGGCACCAGAGAAGGGGATTCGGGTGTTGGGGGACCTGTTAGACAGAGTTCTGTTTTTGTTTGTTTTTTTTTAGGGATGGAGGGGGTGATTTTTGTTGTCATAGTGAGCATGTTTGTGAATAAAGTTGTGTGTTATAACAGTGGTTCCCTGGTACTTGAAAAAGTATATTCTCAACAGAAACCCCACACTAAGCTACACCACCTTATGGGAGATAAGACCTCTTAACATACTCACTTGCTTGGCTGTTTTTAATCATGCACTCTCAAACCAATTTTCTTTTTCTTTTTTCCTGAAAATGTTTTTTGACACCATTTAAATGTACTCTTTCTAAAATGTCTGCAGAAAACCCCAACTATTTTTAAGATAATTCTGCTTCGCTATGTAAACAATTTCTATGCAGTGTTGCAGAGAACAAGTGTTAACATTGAAGATTTAGGTACGTAATTATTTGAAAAGCGCCTCTCTCAGACCAGGGTCACAAAGCACTTGAACAATACACATTTAAAAGGCCAAGACAAAATGGAGACAAACACAAAGGCATGCACGAATAGGTCTTCTTGAAGGAGTCAGACTCCAAGATGGCAGTAATGACGAAAAAATATGTGAAGATGTTGTAGATGAGGATAATGATGATTACGTCCATGAGGGTGATTATGATGATGAGAATGAAAAGGAGGATGAAGATGAAGATGACGATGACAATTGTAAATGAGATTTACATCCCATGATATAAATGTATCTAGTACAATGACACATCCCATAATATAATTGTATCTAGTACAATGAAACATCCCATCATAGAATTGAATCTAGTACAACATAACATCCCATAATATAATTGAATCTAGTAGAACGGAACATCCCATAATAGAATTGAATCTAGTAGAATGGAACATCCCATAATAGAATTGAAGATAAAAAAGAATGGAAGTAGTAGAAAAATAGTGGAAGAAGTAATAGAATTAGTTGATGTAGCAGTAAATGTATAAGCAGTAGAAGATGGAGAAGTAGTAAGAGTAGGAAAATTAGTGTTAGAAAAAGTAGGAGAATAAGAAGTAGAAGATGTACAAGTAGCAGAACTATTAGTTGACATAGTAGAAGTAGAAGTAAAATAAGTAAAGGTAGTAGTAGCTAAATTAGAAGTAGAATAAGGAGTAGTAGTTAAAGTAGAAGTAGTAGAAATATAAGTATCATTTGTAGAATAAGTAGTAATAGAAGTAACATAAGTAGTAGAAGTAGTAGTAGAATCGTTAGTAGAAATAGTGGTGGGAGTTGTATAAGTAGTAGGAATAATAGTAGAAGTAGTAGTAGAAGAATTAGTAGTATAAGTAATAGAAGTAGTAGTATAATTAGTAGTAGAAGTATAATTAGTATTAAATGTACAAGTACAATTATTAGTAAAAGTAGAATTATAAGTAGTAGTTGAATTAGTAATAGAAGTAGTAGAATTAGTAGTGTAAGTATAAGTAGTAGTAGAATTGGTAGAACTAGAAGTACAAGTATAAGTAGAATTAGTAGTAAAATAATATGGAGTAGTAGCATTAGTAGTAGAAGTATAAGTAGTAGTAGAATTAGTAATAAAGGGAGAAGTATAAGTAGTAATATAATTAGTAGTTTAAGTAGAATTAGTTGTAAAGGTATAGGTAGAATTAGTAGTAGAAGTAGTTGTATTAGTAGTAGTAGAATATTTAGTAGTAGAAGTAGAAGTAATAGTAGAATTATTAGTAGAATTAGTAGTGGTAGTAGTAGAAGATTTAGTAGTAAAAGTATATGTAATAGTAGAATTAGTAGTAGTAGTAGTAGTAGTAGGAGACAAAAGTGTTTTTAAAGTTGAATTAAGTTTCCAGGTGTGAATAGATGAATGTTCCTGAAGGTCAAAGTGGATGTTGAAACATGAGTGGAAGAGGTTAAGGGAAAAAAAGGGTAGAAAAAAAGGAATAGAAGAAAGAGTGGAAGAGATAAGAGGAAGATAGAACATGGACTGCATTTCGGGAACGAGCAGAATTTATAAAAGTTTGAATGGTTCAAACCGGATAGAATGTGTAGGAGGAGATGTACAGTGGAACAGTGGATCTCTATAGTGTGCAGTATTACTGCCTTCAGTATTCACACAATAAGACGCAGAGAGACACAGGATCTCAATATTCACACGATTAGTCACAGAAACCAGAGAAGGTGTTATACTGCCCTCTACTGGCTTCAGTTGTCCTTTAAATATCACACTAAAAAATAAGTGATGCAAGTTGTGGAGACACGACAATACCTGCCACTGCCACTGGGAGGATCTCTGTGCTTCTGGAATTGTGTTCATGTTTTTCAAAGCTGGAATATTCATCACAGCAGGTTTGAACTCTGAACTTTAAACTTTGAAGAAGTTGTGTTTTTGTTTGTGGAGTGAGCATGTGTCCAAGCATGACCAAGTTTAAAAAGGCGGTACAAAGACATGGTTTTCACGAGGTAAAGGGAAGAAGAAGGTCGTTAACAATGGGGTGTTTTTGATTTATGTATTATTTGTTTACTCTGTTTCATTTCCATGTTGTAAATATGTATAATGTAAATATGTAAAAAAAATATAACAGTTTGCTGTTATTAATTGCGTTGTGGATCAGGGGTACGTCTAAATAAGCTTATGCTTCAGCCTATTGCTTTTTGGACATATGGGTTCATATCATTATTGTTTTGACTTTTATTGTTTTGACTATCTCTGTTTCTATAATCTCATTGGTTTTGTTATATTGTTTCTTATGGATTTACACATGTTCGGAATAAAGCATTCAAATCAAGTAAAAAACAAATCAAATCATGATTAGGAAAAGAAGCTCCAAGATAGAAGTAAGAGCAACTGCATTATGACACGTATAGAATAATGAATAACAATGAGTGTTCATGATGATAGAGACCCTAACGAAAAAAGGTCCAGAGTTACCCGTCCTGTCCGTTCTGACTTCCACAGGCTTCTCTCTAAACGCCACTTCCTGTGAACGTGTCCGTTAGATTTGCATGTCTGAACACCTGCAGGTCATTTTACTGTACGCTCAGGCAGGTGAGACGACAAAACGGCTCATCGATAAAGTGGGTAAAATCAGACCGGATGCCTTCAGATTTATCTTCCTGATCAGGAGGAGCAGCAGGTTCCTCTCAGCCAATCTGAGCCGAGAAGAAGAGAAGCAGGTCAGGTGTCTGGTGAGCACCTCATCGAGAGCAGCCGTCGCATGACATCAGGTAAGACACTTTCTTTCCGTCTTCACACTAACTTTCATCTCCTCCTCCATGTGTTTGGATCTGCAGGCAACACAAGTGTAGTGATGATATCCATTTTTAAATAAAGTGAATAAAGTTCTACATTTAAGACACATCCATCATCCTTTTATTGAAATTACAGCTCACTCTCCCAATGGAGGCTCAAATTAGGGAGCGCCGACTGCCCTGTTGCCATATTTGACTGTGTTTTGGTCTGTGACGGAGTGTGTGTGTGTGTGTGTGTCCATGTGTGTGTGTGTGTGTGTGTGTGTCCATGTGTGTGTGTGCGTGGACGGAAAGCAGGTCCCCTCTGTGTATCACTCTTCTATTTATAGTGAGAACAAATCCCAGATACGAGAGGAATCCTGTTTCCACTTAGAAGAGCGAGGGAGGGAGGGCAGAGGAGAAGAAGAAGAGCGTCAGGAGAAGTGAGATGAAGCGTCAAGTTGTGTGTCCGAGTGTGTGTCCGAGTGTGTGTTCGTGAGGGATAGAAAGTACACTGGTGTTGCTGGTGTTACATTCTTTATCCTCTGCAACAGGTAGGTTCTTCTATTTTCTCACTTTTTGAAGCTTTTTACATCCATAGTTTTGACCGGTTTGGTTTTTAAAATTGACACTTTTATTTCTTTGTAATTGTTAACTGTCATCATATGCTATTGTTAGCATGCTAGCATATTACGCTACACTGTTGTGATATATACATGGAAGAATTAGGATTATAGTTTATTAAAAAAAAAGTATGTAAAACACATTCAGCTTTTAGCTTTTGAGACTGATATCTATGTTAAAACTGTAATATTTTACTTTACTAAAAATCAAGCTGTTAGCATGATATGCTAATGTTAGAACTGGCAATTTTATGATCCAAATCGTGACATCGAAAGCTAATGTTCATAGCTCAGCAAATTCATGAAAAGTATAATTGTTTTTTTAAAATAATAATAATAATAATAATAATAATAATAATAATTAATTATTATTATTTTAATAATTTCCTTATGGAACACTATGGTACAGTGCCTTTTTTTTTCAAATACAATTTTTTTTATTATAATTTCTAATATTAAAATACTAAATTAATTCTTATTAATAAAAAAAAACACCTTGGTATTTATAACTTTCAGATATTTGTTTCCTCAAACAGTTACTGTGTGACTGCAGAAGAAGTTGGGGCACAGAAGGAAAATTGATGTGACTTTTTATCGCCGTCATGATGAGATTCATCAACAGGAAACACAAAACCACAGTGTCAAAACAAGGGAGGAAACTAAAAGGATCAAACGTATTCATAAATTAACATCTGACCAAACGAAATGGCGATATTGGCAAAAAGCACGCTACAGCAACACAAATGAAATATTATAATAAAAAGGTTATTAAAACCAAAGACCCAGTTCAGCTTATATTTTTAAAGACAGTCATTCTTTTAATTTAATATTTATTGAAAACACCCTTTAGTTTATTTACTTAGCATAGAATGCTACAATTAGCACTGTCTCACTAGTTAACAATGGTGACAGGATATATTACATTTGCATGAATTATCATGTAATTATAAATAATAATATATTTAATTTACAGATTTAATTTGCACAGTGGGAATTCTTCATGTTCAAAATGTGGCATGTGTGTGTAAAAGGACATGCGGCGACAGCTGCCGAGCTACACTTACACCATGATGTTGTGTGCAGACATGCTTGTGTGTGTGTGTGTGTGTTTTGTAAATGGTTGGCAGTCCAGTACAGATAAAACCCTCACACTAACATCACTGTGGTAATGGTCTCACACAGATCAACGTAACAGCTCATGGAAACTTCTGTCTGTAGAAGTCACTTGAGCTTGACTTGACTCGTCCTGAAACACCAGACGAGTCCTCGACTCAAACAAATGATTCATAAACATTAGTCCGACACTGTGGAAGAAATAGTTGAGGAGAAGGAGTTCAAGGCGCTTGTGAAATAATACCAGCATACATAGAGGGATCCGTAAAGTCTTTCTAATCGAGGCGAGTGCTGGTCGGAAACAGAGGCAAATTGTCGGGAAGTTCGGGAATGATGGTAAAAAAAAAAAATGTACTGAGAAAGGAATGGGAGGAGAATTGTTAACGTTAATGATGAGAAGAACACCAGAGTCTTTATGGAACATTGACATTACATTTCAAACATTCTTACTCAGGAAGAAGCTACGAAGTTACTTTGTAAATTATCACATGACACATAAAATAATCACATGATGTCAATATATTTTGATATATATAATTTTATATATATTTTTAAGATCACATCATTGATTGGAAGTGTTGAGAGGAGTCAGATGATCAGGATTGCTCTTGGATCTCATAGGCGAGATGTTAAGGGTATAACCCACCGGGGAAAGCCAGGAGATGCTGGAGAAACTCCGGGCCTGGCCTCTCCACCAATCAAGTGTGTTGCCTGTAATGTAATAACAAAACAGGAAGTTGAAAAAGTAAGCCAAGCCGAACCATGTGCGCCAACGTTAACTCTTGTGTTATCTCCGGGTCAAGGTGACCCAAAAAGCCCAGAGACAACACAAGGGAAACCTAAAAACATAATTGTTTTTGGAACTCTGGGTCACCTTGACCCTGAGACAACAAGGGGGTTACGGTAGGAACACCATCTTGTAATTACAACGTCATGGCAAATAACAAATTCATTAGATTCTGAAAAAATGTTCAAATGTAATTACAATGTAATGCACAAGACAGTGTTTCAACTCAATCACAGCTTTTAATGCCCTCCACCTACAATACTTACAAACATGATAATAAACTGTCATGATTAATTTATAAATCCTTATAAATGCATAATAAAGTCTTGTTATGGCTGTGTTTGTAATGCTTTACAATTACCTCTGCAGAGGGAGTTACTAGTTCAACTGAGAAAAATCTCTAAATTTAGGAAAATGATGTCACAACATGATCCAGAGCTTATAATCCATGTGTTTGTGTCTTCTCGTTTTAAATATTGTAACAGTTTATTTTGGTGTCTAAACAAGAAGGAGCTGTCTTGCCTGCAGTTAATACAAAACTCTGCAGCAAGAATTCTGACCCGCTGAAGTGATCTGATAAGACCTTTTTATTTGTGCTTTTCCCTGATTTTATGGCCCTCCTGTGTTTGTCTTATGTGTGTTGGCCTTTTACAGTATATAGTTTTAACTTTATATTGTTTTTGATTGTTAAAGCGCTTTGTGACCCTGCTCTAGAAAGGCGCTCTACAAATAACCTTTACTTACTTACTTACTAAAAGTTTTCAACTTTCAAAATATGTGTCTGGTGTTTTGTCTAAAATGGATTAAAAAATAAAATAATACACATTAAATACATCCATATACACAGGTCCCGTGATTAAACAATACCTCACATTTTGAATGACTAGTGCAGAACGTCTATACATTTTGCCTCCGGTTGCTTGACCCTGCTAAATAATTCAGAGAACAGTTCCTCTACCTGTCTTGTATCCGAGGGAGTCGCCAGGCAACTGAAACGCTATCCAGGGTTGAAAATATCCCATTGAAACACAGTGACTCACTCGAACCTGAATGTCTGCGATCTTTTGCAGGACAGAGGACTCACCTGGGCAATTATGTCCAAACCGTCGTCCAACGTCAAGGCTCTCCAGGTAAAACATCTCTTGAAAATAATGTCCTGCAACTTTTACTTATGCATAACAAAGACTCAAATTCAATGATAACATTTAAAGTCTTTATTTTTTTTTTGTTGACAAAGGCAATACAGAGTGTGCATATACAGGATTTCAAGGCTTCAGTAGTGCAGCGATTTATTGAGCTATGACTATTGACAGCTGGAGGCTTATCCACGCCCGTTTTAGCTTCAGTAAACTTTAATATGATCATATTCCGCTCTGAATGTGTCACATGACCACACTTGTCTGGGGTTTGCCAAGAACATGAAATGTGAGTTGGATGTAAACTCAAGTTTTTACAAATGGCTCAAAGTAAGTTCAGAGATTTTAAGAGTAAAAAAAAAAAAAGGTATCAAACTCGAAAGAAAGATTTCCTAAAAGAATGTAGGACTTATCTTTAAAGATCTTAACACCTAAGTGTTCAGTGAGCTGTCTACTGATGCCTAAAGTTCCTCGAACATGTTAAGGCTGAGCAGTTCAACTGAACCAAGCTGACTTTGAATAGAAAGAAGACTTTGAGTCCAAATACATTTTCTTTTCCCACAAAACCTTTAAAAAGATTGTAGATTGCGCCACCTCCTGGCCAAAGATAGGAACTTCTCAGCTTTTGAATTGAGTTGTGCTGATTGTCTCGACCCTTTACGCACACAAACCTCTGAACGATTGTCTGTTTGAAGCTTATTAAAAACCTCCATGGCAACCACAGCAGCTATATTATATCATATATGGAATATAGAATCAGTAACCACGTTTTCCACTTTGCACAAAATAACCTTTTCAAAGTGTATCTTAAAAATTCTTACCCCTCACAAAGCTGAAGTTAAAACAAATAATCATCACATTGCAAATGTTATCTTTATTCATAATATAAAAGCATAAGAAAAGGAGTTACTGTCAAGACGTTTACATTCTAGCAGGAGCTGGTGTGGAGGTGAGTTTAAGGTGGTGAAAACATCAACATGCATTACATGTAACCACGAACACAGTTTGGACTGATTGCTGACATCTTCTAGTTTGTGGAGTAAGCCATCACGGTGCATGTGGGGTCATGTGACATGTTTCAGACGTTGTTTGTATGAATGGTTGAAGGCCGAAGCAAATGGCATCATTTAACCATCAGTTTTGTGAACTTTGCTTCGATCCCATTATTTCATTCACGGAGATTCTTTTCTGTTCTCACTGCCATGGAGATATTTCAAAATTATACATTTCTGTCATCACAGTTGGGGCATGTTGTTGGTACAATACAGAAAACATTTTGTCCATATACATCCATATAAAACGTTTTACTTTCCTTTTCCATCATGTGCAGAATGGCTTTGAAACAAGATACATTAACATTTGCACAATATGTCAAAATAAATAGTACACCGTATTTAAAAAAAATAATAGAGTATTTGATCAAATATATCATTTAATAAGTATTTTATATTATTATACTATCATTATGATTATTAAATATTCATGAAACAGCATTATAAAACTGCACATTTGTATAATAAATGAAACATTGCTGAAATGATTGATCAAACCATGTTTCTATTCTATTAAAGTTAATTTAATATGATTTTAAATATTCAGTTGTCAGGTAAATAACCAGAGAACTATGTCACAATTTGAAAAATAGAATTGTTTTATATTAAATAATTTAATTTTTTTAACCATATAGATCGTCTGAAGACGTTTTACAAAAAAATAAATAGAATAATAATAATCTGAGCAGATCAAAGTAGGTCACAGTTTACCAAAAAAGTTACACATCAAAGCAGAAATACGCGTTTAGGGTTTACGGGAGAAAGAAAACAGAAGCCGAATCTCAAACATTTACAGTGAAACAACAACTTTAGTTGCACCTGGTGAGACTTCAGAAGACGGTTCTTTACAGCATCACACACTTTTCCACAGAAAACTAGCCAAAGCATTATAAGTTGAGCTCACATGCTGTAGTGTGACACGAAACAATCACATGGTCGCCTTCTGCCACGACATGATCAACACAAGTGTATCAAAAAGGGGTGAGTTTGGCTTTTAGCAAACGTAGAATATTTGTCAACTTGTGTTGTGGTAAGGCCTCTGTGATGGAAAGGAAGTCGGTGTAGCATCAGATTCATGGAGGAGGACAAATGTTTATTGTGCTCACAGAGAGGATAATATGGAAAAATAAAAAGGTTATTTAATGGTGTAAACATTCCGAAAGAACCAGGAAAGATCTTTGTAAATGAGCCTATAAAAAACAAAATGAAATGTCTTAAAAAGAGAGTTGCAAAAATTAAAAAAAACGAAATGTACACATGTCTTTTGCCTCCCAACAGCTCTCTATAGGGGATACTAGTGATGGGTTGACAAGCCCTCATTACACTGCATCAGTTATACAGTGGCTTTTTCAATAGAATTCAATTCAATATAACATGGCACCATTTCTAATGTGGGTGCAATGCAGTGGTTCCCAACCCCCGTTCCAGGGACTGGTACCGGTCCGTGAGGCATTTGTTACTGGACCCCACAGGAAGAATAACCATTTGTATAATTGATTTTTCTGCGTGATTTTTGTGTTTTGTTTCGACAAAAATAAAATTTCTTCCAAAGTAAATCTAACTTGTGGCTCTTAACATGTCAAGACACTTATTTGAAGTTTATTTAAAAAAGAAAATGAACCTGTAAACTAGTGAAAATGAGTGAAACACAAACTTTATACGATTTATTTAAACTGTTTTTATCTGATGGTCGGTCCGTGAACATAATGTCGACAAAATACTGCATCGTGGTGCAAAAAACGTTGTGGACCCTTGATCAAGTAGACCTTCAAACTGTATCATGATACAGTATCAGGTTACTCATGAGGCCTCATCAACCCATCACTAGTAGATACACAAGACTTCATTTTCTGTAGCATCCGCAACACAAATGCATAAATTCATTTCAGCACCGCTCAAAATATATATATATTTTTTTCGTAAATGACCACATTTCATGTGTTTATTAACTGTCAATGTCGTACTGACCGTAGCCAGACATTATATCATTACTGTTTAAAGTTGGACTTTTGCCGTGCACAGGCTTTAACATCATAACAACAAAGTCTTGAAAACGATCTATCCCGTGGTGACATCACTGTAGAAGTAAATTCTTCTAAAGTTGCTGAACACTTGCGTTTGCAGCGCATCCAATGGACCATTGGCTTGTCTTCATGAAAGAGACTCATCATCTGGATGCTAATGGACTGGATGATGGATCAGCCAGGCTAATCTCTAGCCTATAATTCATCACTTTCTTCTCCTCTGCAGGTTGATCGTAAAGAGTCAGTGACACGTTTGGAACTATGCATATAAAATGATTAGAAAATTATCATAAACCGTCCAAAAAGTTGTAAAATGTTTCAGTTAAATGCTAAATAAGTGAAAAGCTAAATAAGATCTGTCATTGTTAAACAAGTAGATCAGTAAATAAATATTAGAATAAATACTTTACGCGACATCTGGATTTTGAAGTCTCTCCTGTAAACAAATATATTTCCCAAAATATCACCATCTTTTTGAAATTTAAAGCCAGTTCAGAAAACAATAGTCAACAATGGTGTGTCTTTTACAGACATCATTTCACTGCAAGCAGTTCTGAGGGATCATCACAAACTTCCAGTTTTCGAGCATCAGTATAGAAACTCGCCAGTACTTTTTTTTGTCCATGTTTTATGGTTTAATTGAAGTACACATACTGCAGGTTAAAACCATTGGGGGGGGGGGGTTCAGTTACAAGATCAAAACAATGAGCAAAGGATTTATATTTTCTTCCATTTTTTGAATCCCTATGACTATTTTTTTATCCAATAAAACCACATCCTTGACAATATCTTTGTCAATTGGCCGCTATTCCTCTTGTTGTGTTTTGAAAATCTCACGCTAAAACCCACCCTTTTAAATGGATCCCTGTGATTTAAACACCAGTAATTCTTCTCATCGTCCTGTTGAGAATCCTGTCAGTCATCATTTCCTAGTTTTGACCTTTTAACCTACAGTAGTTAAATTGCTTTATATCACTGTTACAATGTTGATCAAACATGATTAGAAAAAAAAGGAAAAAGGGAAAGATGAGAGAGATTAGTCTTAATACACTCTGAAAATGAGTTCTTGTTCAGAAAACGTGATGACAGAAAACTACTTCATACAGTTTACAAACTCTTGCAGGACCAAACATTCATCACACAGTCAAATATATTGCAGGGTTGAAAGAGGCCTCGTGAAATAATTGTTTTATCGTGGACTTTCTTCTTGGATTCACATATTTGTCAGACTTCTAACGTTGAATATGACTCAGTTAGAAGCAATAGAAACATGAACTGTGTTTAGTTGTATGAGGTCTGATGGTTCACTCACACCTCCAGGGGTAAACCATCAGCAAAGCTAGTTAGAGGACACCGCATTTACTTTTCCTCCTCTTTACACACTTAGTGGCTTGATATTTACAATTCTTAGGAGTGAAGCAAAGCTGATGGGAATCAATCTCCGCTGTTGTAACAAATACATTGGTAACAATTTCTCATTGGCTGGTCTTGCTGTCCTTAAGGCGAATTTGAACATCCCGATGGGAGCTCTGCGTCCGGGGGCGGGACATCCTGTCAGGAGGAGAGAAGAGACAGCCGACACAGAAGAGGTGAGGAAATACACAAGAACGTGCTGAAAACGGCTGAATCAAAGTATATGTTTCTGTTTGTTAAAAGGAAGTAAATACAAACAGTGGCTTCTCATGTTTGCTCCCATTGTTTACATCAATACCTCGACCTAAATCTTTGAACAAAAGAGTTGATCTACCATTTAGCTGTGGTTTCAATTTTGAGAGAAAAACATTTAGAATAAACCCATGAATCACAAACATGGCTGCTTTTGATTGCTTAGCTGAAAGAAAATATCTGGATTAATGTTTGATATAACAGACTGCTTCTCTTTATTCAAAAAGTTCTCAGGTTCTTTGTACTAGCATGGCTACTTATTTTTGTTGTGATGTTTAGCAGAAAAGCTGATTTTAACAGATGGATGAATGAGTGTAAGCGAAGCAGTTTCAGACACACATGTACAGTATGTCACGTAAATTTCAGTCTAGATCACAGCAAAAAAAATAACAACATGAATGTGTCTTGAGTAAAGTAAGTAAGTAAGTAAGTAAGTAATTTTTATTTGTATAGCGCTTTTCCAGACTAGGGTCACAAAGCGCTTAAAGTGTATACTTTAAAGGGCGAGATAAAAGGAAAAGCCTGAACAAATAAAAATGCCTTAAGAAAGTACATGAACTTCTATTTGGAATTTGACTTTTTGAATATATATATTTTCATCTGCTTTTTCTAATGGTGAAGAAATGTTATGGACACCTTGAAACACATGATTTTATGTGAACTCTTGGACATGCCTCACTCAAATGTATGCCCAGGTTTAACAGAATCAGTGTACCTCGAAATAAAGAAATATGACACAGATTTCCACCAGAAGCAGGAAGCATTGAGCTGATAATAAGATAAGAGCTGATGCTTGGAGACAACGTTAGAGACAGTTGGACTAAGAATGTTGGAACAAGAGGAAGACAAACATTGAGAATATCTGAGTGTCGTGACATGAAGATGACAAGTGTGGACTAGAGGAGCATCAAGATGCTTCTATTTTTCATGCATCCCGCAGGTTTCTTCTCCGGAGCTGCCCAAAGATGAAGTGCCGACGCCGGAGGAGAAGAAAACATTACCCGGTGCTGTGAAATTACCTGGTCCAGCTGTCAATCTATCAGAGCTGCAGAACGTGAAAAGTGAACTACGATGGGTGGACAAAGAGTGACTGGAGGTGAGGGAACATTTGAACGTATCGCAGGCATGGGCTGATGATTTGAATCCCACATCCTGGAATAAAACCACCGACACTGTGGAAGGACATGCAAACCAAAGAAACCCGCATTTAGATTTGAGCATTAAACCTGCATTAATCTTATAACATCTAATATTCAGTTTTAAATATTTAAAAAAGGTTTAGTAGCTAATGCATAATTGCATTTGTACTCATAAACTTGGTGATGCCCTGTTAGTCCTTTACTATGTTATGCTATAGATACTCTTGTGTTTTGTTGTTGTTTAATTGAACACATCATATGTATTTCTTTAAGTTTTGCTATAATAGAATACTTTTTATTATTATTAGTGATATCCAAGGTCAATACAAGGATACATTATTATTTTCTTTGACAGTAGAAAATTGGTTAATTTTGATTTTTTTTTAATGTCGTTTTTGAACAATTTAATACTTTGTTCGTTGTTTTCCCAATGACCAAAATGTCACCGCAATCATTTAATAATATAAGACGAAGTCTTATTGAACCTGTAGTTATAGCTTTGTGCCACAAGAGGGCAGTGTGGGCTACAAAAATAGACGAGTTTGAGAGTGTGTGAGTGTGTTGAAGTGGGCAGCAGAGCTTGAGTCAGTCACTATTTATAATGTACCAGTGTGTGTTTGTGCATATGCGTGTGGGAAATGATGAAGAAAGGTGTAAGCATGGATTTGTACCTCCATGGATGACCACATGACATACACAGCATTTACATGCTGGAAACTTTTCTGCGTCATGTGAGGGCTAGAATTATTTTTCCATTTTTCTAATGATCAAAACAGTATGTTCTTCTAATCTGTTCACGTTTTGTCTTTTCAGACAACTTTTAGTAGGTTATGTTTGTCATTTATTCCTATTAAAGAACGTCAGATAGAAGGATAAGCTGCTATAGGCTCGAGTCTAACAGCAGGAAAAAGGCTCCATCCAGGGACATTTAACTCAGAGCCTGCGGCACTTTATGACTTGGAGCCGCGTGATTGACGACGGAAATAAACCGACTGTGTGTCAGAGCAGGTGAGAACAAGAGAAGGGATATAAATGCGGTGGATAGAAGGTCAATGCGGAGATAAGCGCGTGAAGGAGCCAGACGAGTCAACATCTAGAAGTCTTCGCAGCCGCATCATAGACATGAGATCATCTTTCTTTCTGCTGCCGCCGAGAGATTCTGGAGGCTCCCTCACACTCTGTTTTTATCTTTCAGCTGCCGATACTCACGACTGTCAGCTGGTGGCGGATAACTTTACATGATCTCAACGTTTGTAAAAAAAAAAATGAAGAAGATTATGTAGAAATGTATTTTTCAGGTGTGGAGGAGAGATACCACTTTTAGTTTTTGTATTGTGATTTCTGTGTTTCAATGCAGGTGAAAAGAGTGCACTTTTCAACATATATTCTGTTTATAGTTTTTTTCTTATGAGACACAGATGCAGTGCTGACACACACCTTCAATAATGAATATATTGCACAGAACACTGAGCTAAACTCTTCACCACGTCAAGTAGCAAAAATAACGGCTCTTCAAACAAGCTAATATATGAGATCTTAAGGTCCAAAATTCCCACAAAAACAGTTATGTCTATTGAGAAAGTCAAAGACATGTCGTGTCAGTTGTGTGTCAGCACTGCTCAAGTCATTTTGCCCCAAGTGATGTTAGGTTTGAGACCATTTTTCTAATCTTATAAGGCTTTCAAACCGACAACGACTGCTGTCAACAGACTGTGTTCATGGAGGGCATTGAATATGTGGCTTTGTAGCAATAAAATGTTTTATCATATGTTTGAGCCATTTGGACTTTTATTTACCACAACACACAAGAGATAATTGTGGTTTAGTCACAACAAATCCATGTGTTTTACCGAGGGTCGTCACACACATACGTACACAAAGTGCTCCACGACAGCATGTTTCCATCACCACTTCACGAGTCAACACACACACACACACACACACTTGAACACAATCGGGCGGAGCAGCTGACGCTAAGTTTAGCTTCCCTCGCCCCGATGCACTATCAACTGTTGGGTGTTACAACAGCCGCGCACACGGTCTTCACATTGTGTGGGCAACATTGAAAACACTGCGAGCCAAAAAAGAATCTGCTCCTCTTCACAAGTAGCCTGGATGTCGTGCCAGTGCAGCTATATCTATAACACACACCATCAAAGTCTAAAGTTAGACGATCAGTGTTATTCATGAGGTACATGTGAGGGCGTGTGCACGACACCGTGTGAAGGCAGTGGCGTATTTATAGCACACTTCATCGTATTCACAGCTCACTGGTATGTATGCACTGTTGATCCTGGATTGTCAAAACTCAAGGCTCGAGGGCTAAATCCGCCTCGCCAAGTCCTTTGAGGGTGGCCGACAAGAGCTTCGAACACTTGGTGATGTCATCCCCCAAGAACATCACAGCGCTTTACTTCGAAAAGGAGATTGTAGATGTCAACAGTAAGAAAGACATTTGATGAAACATGGATATAATGTATGAATACATCTGGGGTGAGTGAGGATTCAAATACACTTAATAATTCATATTTTAATATTTTAAATATCATAGTTGGGGTAGATGTACTCAAAACATCTATTTAAAGTACTTTTTTCTTGTAAAAATATGTGATACAGCTAAACTTAAAGAAAGTAATATTGTAATGGAACTAATTACTTCATTAGAGTAATAGGTTACAAATAATACACAACACTGATGATCAACATCATAACTAGTGATTTGATGAAGCTTCATGAAACACTCTCATGAAACTCTGCAACTTTTTTAATTTATTTATGTTTAATATGTTTTTTTTGCATAATGGAAGTAAAAATAATTCTGATTCTGATTAATTATTTTGAGAAACATCTGCACATGTACAATGTTCCATGAAGTTTATAATAGATGAGGAAATCTCTCTAATCTCTAAAAATTAAGTAAATGAAGCAACTTCATTTTAATAGTATTAGAAAGTGATGGGTTGATGAGGCCTCGTGAAGCAGCTGGTGCTGTATCATGATACAGTTTGAAAGACCACTAGATGGCACCCTCAGTGAAAATGATGCCAGGTTTCATTGAATTAGTAGATCAGATTATGAAGTAGAGAGTGACATCTAGTGGTCTTTCAAAATAAGACACTGTATCATTAAACAACGGATGCAGTATCATGAGGCCTCATCAACACATCACTGGTATTGAGAGGTTTTCGATTCGATTTTCGATCAAGGTTTTGATTCTTGAGTCTTGATTACTTGAGTTTGTGATTTCTTTCAAATGTCTTTTAAAAACACACTTTTAAAGACTGTCTTTTGTCTGATGTCGCCTTTTAACCCTTAACTGGGTTCATCAATGGGCTTTTACTGTCCTTTATTTTCAGTGTTTTATCATTTTATAAAATAAAATGTTCCCTAAATGGGATATTGTTGATATTTATATTGTTGTATTACTGTGATGTTTTAATGGATTGTGTCTTTTTTTTTAAACTGTAGCTGTTTGCTTTTATGTCAAGCACTTTGTAACTATGGTTTAGAAAATGATATATAAATAAAGTAATTATAATTATTATAGGGTTTTAAAAAAAGAGAAAAAACAGGATTTTAAAAAACACCTTTCAAATCATAAGAATCAAATAAAGCTCAACAAAGAAGATAATAAACACATTGGACCTGAATATAATTATAAATCATCTAATTCAACTTTTCACTTTAGACTCCTTGTAAAGATTCAAGTTACTCATCGTGACTGATGAGGTAAGTGAAAAGGAGGAAGTGATACGAGGTAAACAAGTCTGAGACCAAGATATAATCAGTACAACACTAAAAAAAAAAAAATAGTAACACTGAGCGGGGTTTATAAATATACTATATATTTCTGTCACGTCTGTATGTGCAGACTTGTTATTGGTAGAGGTCAGAAAATGCTTCCTTAAAGGTCACAGCTCAATCGTTCATCACCTTGCTAAAGAGTCGCCTGCCTTGATTTGCAACCTCTCTTGCAAAGTTGTTTTTCTTTTCAAGTTGCCATGACGACACTGTCGCAGATCTGTGCAGCCACACGCTGGAATCTCAGGCTGCAGACATGCAGCTGTATTTACCCATGAGTTCATCCTCTGGGATAAAGCCTCTAGCCCTCAGTTCAGTGTGTAGGTGTGTGTGGGTGTGTGTGGGTGTGTGTGTGTGTGGGTGCGTGCCTGACAGTCGGTATGTGTCTGAGGGATGGATTCTGGCGACTCTCCCTCCTGGATGCAGCAGAAAGGGCAACACAGAGCGAGGACGGGACATCATTACAGGCTTTGGAACAACCCACGTCCAGGGGTCAAAGAGGGGTGGGACATGACTGTCCATTTATCAAGGTGTCACATGTTCTCAGACAAAGAAGAAGACAGACAGAGGCAGCAAAACTCAGCAGAGGAAACACTTTTTTTTTACCCTCCACTCGTCACGTTTGTCAACAACAGCCTATTCGTCGTCTTTTTTTTTAGTTCTTCATGCCTTTCACTTCCTACCACCTCATCTTCCTTCAACAGTCTGGATGGAAAGCTACTCCTTCCTGTACAGCTCTGCCCAAAGAACGAAGCTTCTCTCTGGCTTCCAGCGACTGCGCTGCGAGGGGAAGATGTGCGACGTCCTCTTGGAGACGGGAGGCACCTCCTTCCCATGTCACCGAGCTCTGTTGGCCAGTTCAAGCGACTACTTCTGGGCCCTGTTTGGAGACACAACTGCGGAGCGCTGGGCCGCCTCCATCAGCCTTCCAGCTCTAACACCTGATGGTTTAGGGGCGATTCTAGACTTTCTCTATTCTGGTTGGCTGCAAGTATCGTCAGGCACACTTCCCGACATCTTGGAAGCCGCTCGGTACCTGCAAGTGGATCCTGCCGTCGCGATATGTGAGCGATTCATCATTGATTGGCTTAGCTTTCAGAACTGCTGCTGCTATGCTAACCTCGCTGCACACCATTCCCTGTCAGGCGCGTTAGAAGCCGCCAATCAAACCGTCACTATGGAGATGAGCAACTTGCTTAACGAAAGCAGAGGAGACCTTCTGGGACTTAACATGGAGTCTATGATGGCCTTGCTTGATACAGACGAAATACCTCTGGTCAAAGAGGTGGATCTTATGAAGTTGGCGCTCGATTGGCTCAATGAGAATGGGCCCCTCCCATTGCTGAAATCCAACCTTCTGCTGAGTCGCTTGCGCTTCGGATTGGTGTCTCCCACCGATCTTAATGGTATCAGCCACAAGGCAATGTCCACCCCACTGATACGCAGCCAGCTGACGAGGGCGCTAGAGTACCACGAGATGGGCTTAGCCAAGCCGATCAGACAAAACAGACAGACAACCATCAGAGCTTCACCTGATCGAGTCCTTCTCGTAGGAGGCGGGTCAAGTAGTGAGAGTCCAGAACAAGACATGCTATCATTTGATCCCAAAAACTTGAAGTTTTCAAGCCTGAGTACGAAGGTTCCATTAAGATTAAGAGACCACTGCGTCTGCTCCGTAGGCGGATTCTTGTTCGTCGTGGGAGGCGAAGAGGTGACGGAAGGAAATGCTGAAGGGAAGACGCTCAACGTGAAAACGTCCAATCAGGTGTGGAGGTTTGATCCCCGCTTCGACTGCTGGGAGCAGATGGAGTCCATGTTGAATCAGCGGGCGCAGTTCAGCTGCTGCGTCGTCCAGGACGTTATCTACGTGATGGGAGGTCGGCAAACTCACGCCGGGACTCTCACCTCCGTATCCTCGGTGGAATTTTACGACATGACTTTGGGGGCGTGGAGGCGAGGGCCGCATTTACCTTACCGCCTTCACGGGCACGCTTCAACAGCGTTTGACGATAGCATCTACGTATCAGGTGGTCTCCAGGGCCACCACTCCAACATTGACATTCGACCCGGGGAAGACAGAGTGAGCAGCAAAGACTTGCTTCGGTGGAACCCGAACAGACGAGTCTGGGATAAGATGGCGTCCATGTCCATCGGTAGATGTGGTCATCGCTTGGCGACCATTGGTTGCTACATCTACGCCCTGCTGGGCATGTATGAGCCTTTCTGTGACATTGAACGCTATGATCGAGACGCAGATCGTTGGACTCGTCTTAGACCGCTTCTGAATGGATCGTTTAGCTATGGGATGGTGCCAACAAGCTGTGGCAGCATTCTAGTATTTGGAGGGAGGCGTTGGAGCGAAGGGCAGGAGGTAATCGTCCGGGGCGTGCTGGAATATGATCCCAAGAAAGATCAGTGGAAAGAAATCTGTCAGCTACCCAGACCCCTCACGGGGACTGAGTGCACTTTACTGCCCCTCCCGGACTGAAACTAACTGTGTATTTAGGGTTCCACTTTCAAGTAGGTGTAAAATAGCAGAAGCTAATTTTACAAGTGACGCTAAATGATTCCTTCTGTTCACTGTTGTCACATACAAACCTCAAATACATTAGTCACTCGGCAGTGAATGCTTTTTTTTTTTAGTTGTCAAGACAAATTTTTGACGTGATCTTAACCAGTGGGGGGACATTGTCGAAGTCCCACAGGCGTGTCAAGGTAGGATTTTCGTAGCAAAGCCAAGCATTATAAAAAACAAGTCAACTATTCAATCCTATTAGTCAACTCATAATTCACCTCACACTGGCTGCAAATGTATATTAAATCAATTGCTGTTCTAGGGTCTCTGCCACCATTGCAATTTCATTTATGACCCTAATAAAGTTCCATGCAATTTCTCACTGATGACCTTTCAGAGACGGCTCAACATGCTTTGAGTGAGAGATCGTGGCCAGTAGAAGCTTGATAACTGTAGATAGCAACAAGCTATTTGGAATTTCATGATAAAAACAATTTTGATATGGATGAACAATATTGCTGGTAGTAAATATAGAAAATGGAAAGGAGAATGTAATGGACAACTGGATTAATGTTTGCTGTGCAAAAAAAATCCCTATATTGTTGCAATATTCATCTATATCTCAGTAAAGGTTTGAATTATATCCAATTGTTTATTTTTAAAAACATCAATAAAACATTTTTAATTGGAATTGTGATCTTTTCAGGGGATGTCAAAATTATTTAATTGATACATTGGATTAATATTATTATTATTGACACTCTTACACCCTAATGAACCCGTGTGAAAGACCCATGAAGACACGTTTGCTCAGAACATTTTGAAGAGCATCTACCCCACCTCAGAATAATGTCAGACAAACCATGTTGTCGTGATTTAATGTTTTACAGCACAATGAAACGATGTGCATTATATGGTTAAAAGGACTCGTGACTGCACTTGAGTAGATTCATTAGTCAGGAAGATGATCACTGATGATCACTCCATCAGGCGGAGGAGTGAACAGCGGTGGAGGGAGGACGTCTTGAAATAAAAACCATCAGTTGGTGAATTTTTCATGGCAGTAGTAGATAAATGCATGTGGTGTCCTCATTCAAGCCTCAGTCATTAATAATGGATGATTTCTATAAGATGGATGGATGGGAATAGAAACAAACCTCCCTGCATGACAAGGATTAGACACAAGAGTCGGCTCATTTTTTTTCCTGTCATTTCCTCTTGCTGGATTTACTGCCACTGTCTGCACGAGGAGTTTGAGGAAAATAAATCCTCTGTGTCAAACATATTCCAGAAGCGCTGAGGAGATGTCTGCTCAGAAACATCCTGGTTCGGTTTGCCAGTGACAGAAAAGATAAATAGGAAAAACAATTAAATTCAGGTGTCTTTCCTCCTTAAATCCAACATTTAGCCCACAACGTGTTTTCCTGACTCCGAGGTGACTTGTCCTGTGTCTGGTGTGCTACACTGGAACAGTTTCACTCCAGTCTAGATCTTGTCAAAGTTGTTGTTAATCACTTTGGTCAATCATAGCTGTAATATCTATATTTTAAAGCAGGTGTTTATCAGGCAAATACAAGCTAAAACACATCAACTATCAAGCACCAAACACTTTGAAGATTCTGCCGTGTGATGAAAAACATCCTGAGATGCAGGTGAAAATCTAACAAGAACAGTGTGTCTGTCAAATTATTTATAACCCAGCGTCTGCAAAATAGACTGATGATACCGGAGTGAATTGACAGATCCACAGTCATGAACATAACATTCATGAACGTGCCAGATCATATCATTTGATTTTGAAAGATTTTATGAAGCATTTTCATTCAGATCAGACATTAATTGTGGATGTAATAAAACAAATTCATCAAAATTCTACTTGAATTCTACTTGAAAATGACTGCAACTGAGAAAAAAACTACTTCCAATATAGCATGTGCTACAACTAACCAGAATTTTGTCGTCGTCCTAAAATCACCACAGACAAATAAAACATTTAGGCTAGCAAATAATCAACCTAATAATTCTGAGGTTTCCTGGTTTGTGAATTCAAATCATAGAAATTAAGATTTTTGTACCTTCATCCAGTACTTGTCATAAATCAGCACATGTGAATAAAGGTATGTGTAACATTTGTAAATCGCTCACTAAATCAGACAAACAGCGGTGATTCAAACTATTAAACTTTATTGACACACCCGCTTCTCTCACACAGAATAATCACAGAAATATAAATACTGTTTTCAAACAAGAGCGAACATTAAACGTCTCCCAAAAATACCTGATGTAACCTCAGAACAGTGTGTAGGATGTGAAATCCGTGATGTATAAATAATCATGTAACATTTCTACAGAGCTAGAACACAAAGAGAGAATATTTATTTACAACAAAAACAACGACCAACCACAGACCTCCGTCTTTACTTGTTTACCCTCACCGCTTTGTGTATTTGGCAACAGAAGATATAATTGCGCATTTGATCCATATCTTACTCTGCAGGGGATCTATAAACTCTTTATCGGGTTCGGGGATAAAAGAGGGAGAAGGAAAGAATTGGGGTTCAGACAAAGGGCGTTCTGGGGCCACATGTGGTTCTTATGGAGTCAGTAAAACTATAAAACTGATTATATAAAGACATGTTTCTGACAGCTACAAAGCTAATTAACCCATTTACTTGCAAATCAATAAATATTGATACAATATGAAGTAATACATTTATATTATATTTAATGTGCTTTGCCTGTCGTTCATTAAGCTATATTTTTATAGAAGATATTTCTTTACATAAGGATCTCTTTTGAAATGTACAAAAGCTGATGTAGTGTATAAACACACAAAACATATAATCTTTCATTTAGAACATGGAGGTTATTTTCTATTTTGTTCTTTTCCCACAATAGTCCAGCTACCACTTCCAATCCAAGTTTTGGTCGTGGGGGCAGCAGCTG
This sequence comes from Callionymus lyra, assembly GCF_982586985.1. Taxonomy (NCBI): domain Eukaryota; kingdom Metazoa; phylum Chordata; class Actinopteri; order Syngnathiformes; family Callionymidae; genus Callionymus; species Callionymus lyra. The sequence goes on from NC_141821.1 coordinate 25,374,553, forward strand.
GAACAAAGAGGCCCAGACTCCCCTCGATAAACCTTTTTCAGGTCTACTTGGAGAGCAATGTGTCCAAAGTATTCCCCGGGATCTCGCTCTCAACTTGGAGGAGCATCAGTTCTACTCTGAGTTTCTCCTGGATGACGCCCAGTGAAGCCACTTATATCCTCTTGTTTAAAGTTTGATGGATGAACATAAGACAAGAGCTTTGTCTTCTGGCTCAGCTTTTTCTGCACCAGGACAAAACATAGAGAACTCATGGTTGTGGACACTGCAATGATAATATATAATTATTTTTATATGATCATATAAAAAGCTTATTTCTTCGTTCTACCTATACTACAACCTGATGGCCCCTCATAATTCACAGTATATGTTGTGGCTCCATTTTAAATTCAACGGCCCTGTTGTTCTCTGAAGGAGTGAAGACTCTGAGTACCAACATCTCCCCATGCTCCTGCCTGAGGACACCGAGGTTATTTTGAGTATATCTGGAGGCCATGGTGGCGCCATCATCACTCCTCTCAACACCAAAGAAATCCTCCCGTAAGCATGTTGCAGTATTCATCTTGCTTCACATTAAAAGGCTGTTAAACACACTCGGCTAACAGCTGGAGCAGTCAGGGTGGAAGTGTCTAATGACATGTGCGAGGCTGACGGATGGAACCGTTGTGTGCGACACAACAACACTGACACTCGCGGAGCGATGAAGAGTCGCACTGGGCGCTTGAATGGCAGCACAGGAGAGGACAGTGGTGTTGGTGAGAAGAAGGCACTGGTGACATGAGACACTATGGGAAACCACAGAAACCTGGATGAGCAGAATTAGAATTCTAGGATGAAGAAGGATTTATTCTGGAGCAAATGTAAACCTCAATGTTCTTGTGACTCTAAATATTTATAAAACTAGCTACTATAAACATATGTAGCTTCTCTGCAAACATAAATAAAAGTCAACCATGTTAATACTGCAATGGTTGAAACTACTCTTATAGCGATGCTTCAAACTCGTTTCTACTCAACCTAATGTTGACTGAGGGTTGGGATTATTTTACTTAATCTGTTCCTAGAGTCATAGACAAAAATGAATGTTCATTTGAATGAAGCCACTAGAGCCAATTGATCTTCGTCTTCATCCAAAATTACGTACTTTGAGTTTTTCCAGAACAAATCTTCTTGTCGTAGCTTCAATAAAAGATGGACATTACATGCCAGTACCATGGAGGTATTTGGATGTTCTTAAGTGTGTAATTCTTAAGGAAGATAGGGACGACAGAGCTCCAGTCACTACATTCAAATGAACAAACAATTTTGTCTATAACTCTAAAAAGGAACAGATTACGCTGACAATAATTCCAACCATAAGTCGACATGAGGCTGAGAAAAATGAGAGTGAATTTTGGCTGAACAAACCCTTTAAGTGGCTCCTAATAGCGCCCTCTCCAGGATTACTATTCATGCTTCAAGTCCAGCTCAGAAAGTTACCAAATAGCACAAATAATTGTCTTTGAAAAGTAGACAAGTCTCTGCCACAGAACACTGAAAGTCAACGTCACGTATGAAGCTCTAAGGTACATGATGTGCGTCAGGTAAACACAACCAGCAGGAAGATTTACAGCTAGTGTGGGGAATAAACTGTCGCTGAGAAAAAGGAACGTTAAATAGTTTCCACTGTGAGCACAAAAGATAACAGGAATTGTTTAAGCATCAGTTTTCTCGCTTGCTGGTGGTTCTTCGACGTTCCGACCTGAAGTCCAGATCTATTCCCATTCCTAGCGAGAGGTTCTCCATCACTGGCGACGGTGCATCATGACAACCTTGTGAGTGTCATCGACTGAACCACAATCTTGGGGTGTTAGACGTGAGTTTCTATGTAGGAGTGAGTGTGGGAGAGTGACGGGGTCAGGGGCGGACCCGGGTCAGACTCCTCAGTCACGTTCTCCTCCTGAGAGAACAGCTCCTCATACGCTCTCTTCCACTCCCGGAACTCTGCCGACGACAGTGTGGGATTGGCCAACAGCCTGTCAATCAACGCAAGCTCCCCCTCCCTGTCCTACGAGAAACACAGGAGGGCGGAGTCACATCACCACGGATGACAATACAACAACTACCTCTGCAGACCAAACCCAAAGTTTCAGGAGAATTTAGGGAATTTATTTTATTTAAATGTCCTATTGTGTTTAAATTGAGTACACTATTTTGAGCAATAGGAAAAAATATATGAGAATTTATTTAAAACTTTTTTACATTTTGTACTTGACCTTAATTTGTATTGTATTTTTAAAATTGCAAATGGAATTTTTCATGGATATTAACACGGATATTCAAACATCGAGGATGACATAAACGTTGGCAACAGCATTCGATCTATCCAGCTTCCACACTGGATTGTGAACTTTATTTATTATGTTACACATAGTGATGGGATATTGAAGCTTCATGATGCCTCATTTTCAGAGCTCAGTTAGTGGTGTTTTAGGAGGTATTATTATATTAGTTCACCAAAGCCCAATATAAAAGAGTAGAGACATCTAGTGGAAACTGAAAATTACGTTTCATAGCCTGTGGCTGCGTACAATACATGAAGCAATTGATTATTGTTAGTAACTCAAGTACATGTTAATGTTAGCATAACAGCTACATATGTATCATGCATTAGTTTCTCGTTTCTTTCTCCTTAAACTTTGCATTTTCATTTAACCTTTGGGTTGTCTCGGGGTTAAGGAGACTCGAAGGACTGAAAAAAAAATGTGTTTGTGGTATCCCTTTCGCTGGGTCAAGTTTAACAACCTCCACCACTGCATATTTATTAATGCAAGCCAGGGAAGTTGTTCACCTTGACCAAGGGATACCACAAACACATTTGTTTTTGGGCCTTCGACTCACCTTGATCCTGAGATGACACAAGGGTTAGGTAAGTAAGTTATGGAGGAGGACTCGACGCAGACAAATCCAAACAGACTTGTCTGGTAATAAAACCAATCTAGAGAAAAGCCACGACACCTGCACCACCATCACGCTCAACCACCGACAACAGACACGTCACAGCAACAGAAGACACCCATAGACAAGTCACAGCGGTATTAAATGTGGCGATACGACACCAGAGACAATTTGACAACGTGTGTCCTCACACAAAGACTTCTGGTTGCATCATGTGTCATGAATTTTGCGTAGATTCTTGAATTAAGATCAGAGTTACTCTGAATCTGGTTTCTACTGATAATCACAAGACACCCAACTGTCAAATTATCCCCAAAACACACAATAAAATAGACCATGTAGACAAACGGAAAAAAAAAAACAACAACACTCTTTTCTCCATTCCTCGCTGCTTAAATGGGTAATTATCAAGAAACACAAAAACACACTAAAAATATGGGAACATAAGCCAACAAACACCACAATTTAGTTGTGTTGGTGAGTATTCACAGTAACTTACACTAGCAAGTCTCATACAGGATTTGTGAGTTTAAGTTACGAGTAGAAATGCACAAAAATGAAAATTATGGGCCAAAACCAAAATCTTTGAAAAGGAAAGCAACGATGAAAACAGAAATGAAAATACAGAAAACTACTTATAGTCAAATTTCTAGTATTTATCATTGTATTAGTGGCTTAAACTCTATGCTCACATAAATACAGGCATTGCAATCACATCAATTCATATTCTTGGATCAAATTAAAAATAATTACAAAATTGTAAACATGTATGTAACACTGACATTTATCATGATAACATGTTTTTACTCTAGCATGGCACACAGTGAACTGGATTGAATTGACTCTTTAACTCTGTTCTTATCTAAACTACTTTTCTCGTGTATCAAATTGCACTTTTTTTGTATCAAACTTAACGCTTAGTACTATAGGTCAGTTACCTGCTGAAAATAAAATGATATATTCCATCTAGGTCTAAAAAAATAAATGGTTTTAGAAAAGGAAATATGAGTTAAAAGACATCTCTAGCTTAGTGCTTGAATTGCATTAATCGAATTAACTTACTTTTTATTTAAATGGCAATTTAACACATCCAAATACTTTTTTTTTAAAGTATTTTATGATGTCTTTGAGTTTAATCTTAAGGACGTAAATCCGTAGAGAGGTTTGTAGGTAGATCCTGAAATAACAATAACACAAACGTGTGTGTGACACGCACCTTCAGTGTGGAGCCGAGGATGCGCAGACGATGCAGTCGTTCGTTAAGTTCTGGGTCAGCAGCTCGTCTGAGGAACGACTGTCTGAACTCTGACTGATCTTTGGCCTCCGTCTCTCGGCCCAGAGGACACACGCCACCCTGCTCGCACGCCCGGAACAGATCGCCCAGAGACGCGCCCTCGCTTCCACCTGCGAGGGAAGTGGAACGAGCGCGATCAATCCTTGTCCCGACTAAAGTATCATGTCAGAGTCTCTTTTCAAAGAAACAACCTTAACCTCAAACTGAACATCCTTGTTTTTTTATAGCCAAACTGTGATGGGAAAACATGACCTCTATTAACAGGATGATAAAAGAAAACACACTCTTGTTGTTCCCTACAACACAACATTTAGGTAGCTCACAATTACACTCACACAAGATGTCCTTTCCTTTGGAATTTTGATCCGCCAAACAATATTTATAAAAACAAGAGACTTAAAGATTATAACATATTTTATTTTGCAACAGCCACATGGAAGTTAAACTACTTTTTACGAATACGAACTATAGCAACTCCTCTTGTCTGCAATTGTAAATATCAATTTGGAAACAAAAAAAAAAAGAAGCTGTTAAAAGGGAAGGAGAAAGGGATGGAGTACAACCAAACAGACTATGGGCCTTATAATTATCAAAAATAAATATTTCGTCATCTATGATGTAGAAATAAATGAGGGGCGGACGGTCAAAAAGGCAGCAAAGCATCTTTTTGTTCGAGGAAGCTGGCAAGATTCCAGGGGGACAGGATCGTGATGGGGATGTATTATAGTGCTTTTATTTAATCTATGACTTCTTTTCCTACCATTTGTTGGTGTGGTAACCTTGCCATTAAGGACAAGGTGCGAAAAAATGGTTGCCTCAAAGTAGCCGTGTTGAAATGTACCAGTCTTGAGGAAGGATTCAACACTGAAGTACTGAAAAAGGCCAAATAATTCAGAAAAGATAGCACTCATCCTCGATCTCATGAGTAGCTACTATCTACTCCCCTCCACATGAGCTCTAAACGCAGCAGAGAGAATAAGATACTATTAACGATTGATTTATTATTATATTTAATTATGTATTATTTACTTAGAATGCCCTAAAAACCAGGTTATTTTCTTCCCTGTCCTCCTTTTGTGCCTCTCTTCTTTTGTATCTGTAAAATGAGACACAATCTTACAGACATGTTGTGAGTCTGTATTTATCTTGCTGCACAACAAATTGCCCCTCAAGGGACTTGCCAATAAAGATACAATTGAAGTTGAAGTTTGTGGACCCTTAAGGTGTCCTGTTTCCCTTGTTATTCTTTTATTTTGTTGGTATGTTTCCGGTTTTGTTCTATGCTTCCTCGTTGCTGGAGCTCCTAGTTGACGGACGCAGTCAGATCCCCCTGCTGAGGATGATTGAGTGACAGGTTCATCCCATTAAAAAGAAGCAAGTCTTCCCGAAGAACTCGATGTGATGCATAAAGTTTCTTGTTTTCCCGACTCATGTGTCTCTTGTGGCTAACTAGCCATCATTAGCATCATGAGGGCCTTGCAGGGGTTTACATTGAAATGTGTATTGTTACTTTGAACTTCGACCTCACGTTTCCTCAGGATTCTTACCGTTGTGTGTCTGCCGTTCATCTTTGACAGGAGGTGCCAGCAGGGTGTGTAGATTGCTGTCTCGTGGCAGCGTGAAGCTGCGGGGTTTCCCTCCCTGGGTTGCCATAGGAATCAGCCTCTGCATCGCCACGGGCAACGGGAAATTCCTCTGAGCTGGGAGAGTGTAGACGGCTCCGGCTGTCATGGACATGGCGACAGGACCTGGCTCGGCGAAGACGGCGTCCTCTGCAATGTGAAGGTGGCGACAGGTCTACTTGAGTGTGGTCATATCTTATTCCTCTTCTCTTCCGCCTGACCGGACCCTGACCACGGACCATGGTTATTAATACATGAGTCCAAGAGACTAGATTAACAGGAAGTAGATCTTTGAAAAATCTCACTCACCGTACGACAAACCTACTCCAAAAAAAAACCTGAAGCGTAAAACTTTTGAATTTTGAGAGTCCTGAAGCTTCATAAAACAGTGTACTCGTTTTCAAAGCACACTGTATGGCGCTCTCTTCTTTACAATATATTCACCCCTTTTTTTTCATAGTATTTCACTCTGATCACGTCAATTATCATCGATTTAGAGGATATTTTTACACAATCGTACACTCACATACACACGAATCACAGTTTTGTTTACATCAAAAACATACTTTTGTAGAGTTTTTTTTAAGTAATCAAACCTATTATTATGATTTATTATTTAATTTTAAGTCACTGATAACATTTGGCCCCTACTCATGTCATAAAATGGGGCCCCCTCCTTTAAAAAAGTTCGGACACCCCTGAACTAGAAGAAGCACACTCAGATGATTTATTTCAAATATTTACAAGAACAAACTTTCACTTCTAAACTTTTTTCGGATGGTGTTTTTTTATTGGTTTTTATTTTCGTGACACTTTACTAGAGTCTTCGATAACTCTGCTGTGTCTTCAAATATACTTTTTATTTTGGGGAGTTTACTCTGTGTCTCCTTTCAGTCGCGTCTCTCTGCTACAGTTTCTTCAGCAGCAGCCCTCTTAGTACACATTAAAATATGTATAACGTTCAGAGAAAAAAACAAAACTCCACAAGAACTAGGATAATTAAGGCTCTTGTGATTCCTGAGGGAGAGCTACTTTTAAAACAGCCATTTAGAGAATCGACCTGGACAAGAACAAGGTTTTTCTTCAACTACAATCCTCCGCATCTGATCAATGTAGGAAGGTAAATCAATAAAAGGGAGAGTCTGAAGAAAGGGGGTTGGACTTTTTGATCATCATTTATGATCTCACCTAGGGGTCCCGTTTGTAGGTAGTGAAGTCCAGCCTCTGTGAGTGGCGTCTCGATCAGGTCCTGCCAGGAACGTCTCTGAGAGGAGGAGGAGCGACCAGGTGAGCCCACTTCACTGCTGCCCCCCGCAGGACTGGAGCGGTACTAAAGGAAAGGCAAGTGACGGTTAGATCGACAGTATCCCCTCATTCAGTGGTTCTCATGTGATAGGCTAAAGCGGGTCCAAAAAACGCTCTTTGTGAGTCACAGATCTGGCCAAACAGGGATTTGCTTTTGATTTAATTGATGATGATAACACTTGACTTGCCCTTGAGAAAAAATGCGACTGGTTCAATTCTATCAATGCAAATCTTGTACTTGACTTTTTTGAGCACTAAGCTTCTGTTCTTTGCTTACTTCATGAATAATCAAGGTATTAAAAACCTTACAAGAGACATACAAATGTTAATCCTCAACAGCAAGATGTAACAAAAGAGAACAACAACAATATATTGGTTCCAATAAATTCACTTTATTGACCAATGATCCCTATTATTATTGCACATAAACTAATGTTTCTCATTTCTGTTTCTTCAATGATTAGAAAATCTATCAATATGGAAAAAACATGCATCATTAGAGCTTCATTAGATTCTCTCAAACCTCTATGGGATCGCAGCGATACTGGGCGTCGCTGCTGCTGCTGCCTCCGGGCTTCCTGCCACTGTGTATGGTGCCTCCTCCAAGTGGTCCGGGGTGGTACTGCGGCTCTGCAGCTACCGACGGGGGGTCACCGCAGAGGAAGTCCTCTTGTGAAGAGCGGGAGCGAGACGTCTCCGTGGAAGACAGTCTGGTCCGGCCCTCAAGGTAGGTGCTCATCTGGATGAGAAACAGTTCATTTTTATAGCATTAAAAATGACCAGAGGCCACATGCGGCCCTTTGTCCATATATAGTAGGCAATCAAGAGGACTGTGTATTTAACATGTAATTATTTCATTCATTACATTCTGAACTGACACAAAATGTGGATTTCTGCTTCAAGTATTCTCTCGATGTGTTCAGGAGATGTGTTTGCAATGTGCACCATAATCCTGAACACGATCTCATTTGTTTATCAGCAGGGGTATTGATGATAACAGGGAGAACGGTTAGACATCTGCATCGTGTGCTGCTTCACAATCAGCACGAAGCAAAAAAAAAAGAGAAAAAAAAGAGGATGTGCACTGATTCCTATACATGTAATGAGAAAGTGTGATAGACCACTGCATGATGTGATCAGAATAAAAATGAGCCTCTGTAGCAACTTGATTAAATTTGTATCTGTTACTGTACTTTTCCTTACTGACTTGCTATGATGACAAAGTATATACTTGAATCCCAATCCTTTACTATTGTAGGCTTTGTCAGAATATCTCAAACATTTACTGTTGCAGGATTCAACATAGTTCCATACACAACAGTGGTGGGAGGTGAAGAACTAATTGAATGAAAACGTAACACAACATTTTGAAATAAAGTGCTAAAGCACACAGTTTTATCGATAAATCTTTCCCATCCAGAATTTCAATTCAATTTTTGTAATGTTTATAGTTAATTATTTCTTACAGCATGTTTCTGGTTTGTCCTTGTCAAGTTTACCCTCCCATGTAGCACAAGAGGAAACTTAATTTCTCACCCTTGGGTGAGAAAGTGTTCTTAGTAAGTTAGTAAGTTATTTACTTACTACTACAACATTCCTGTTTTTTATCTGTTGCGTAAAAGATGTTGGCTAAGGGCCAACAGAACAAATAAAAGAATACTTTAGAAACTGTTAATGACTCAGGAGTTTAGCAGCTTCTCTTGTGCGACGTCTATTATGTGCTGCATCAACACGATGACTGGAGGTGAAACACGGTGTGCAGAATAGCTGAGAGCTTAGATAACCTCGTCTTTGGACTGCAGTGTGTTCTGGACAGGAGTGCGTGACTCACCGACGGAGGCCGTGGGTAAGTATCGTACGGAGGTGGAGGGCTGTCCTGCTTCGGACTGGAGGTGGTGTCGTCCTCGTGTTCGCTCTCGCTCCAGTAATCTGGAGGAAACCACCGACAAAATGACAGAGAACCGGAGTCGATGACGCCGATGCTCACCTTGTTCCTGGCGCATCCTCTCGCGCTCGGCGTAACCTACGGCGGCCATGTTGAGACGACTCAGCCATCTAGCAGGGAAAAATCAAGATCGGTCAGTTCGACCCCAAAAAGTAAGAATAACTGACCTCAATGAATCAACCGTATTTCCATTTAGCAGTGTCATATGATGATATTAATAGTTACTCTTTATTTAACTAGTGCTTTATTTTGTATCAAATTTAAATGACGACCAAAACTTTTTTATCTGGAATATTTCTAACAATTGGTCTTGTTTTTATCTTGTCTTTTCTTTTCTTTCTTTTCATGCTATTTTCATTTTGTGTTGGTCTTCCGATTCTTGTAGTGGACATTGCATATTACTTGTTTTTTAATGTTTATAAAGCTCCTTATAGTGCCTAAAGATTAATTTTGTAATGATTTAGACAAAGAAACACAGCAATGTTCACTCCTGCTCACGGAAACTAAAGGTTGCAGGCACTAATTAAATTCAAGAGTTAAGTTATATAACAAGGTTTTCTTTATTTTCAGTAAACAGTTTTGTTACATTCTACCATTTTCTTCACACACTTGAAATGGTCCATTTTCCCAGAGCTCCCCCTTTACTTTAACAACCTGAAACCTTCTCACCTCTCTTCTATCCCTCAATGTAATTGACGGTAGTTTGTCAATAAAAAAATCTCCACCTAACACAGTTTGATCTGAAGATTCCACCCGTGAGACGTCGTTTCGTGTCGAGCACTTACCTGTTCATGTCGTCCACTCCATCTGCTGCGAAGTAGAAGCTCTTGACCTTGGGGTGACAGGCTTTGAAAGCACTAAGAGAAGATGGTGGGGACACGGTTACCACTGCTGTGAAAATCCCTGAATAACAAATCTAACATGCTTCCCGTGCACTTACTACTTCTTACGACACTCGCTGGCACGGTCGATCTTGAACTCCGGGAGGCTGACGAAACCTTCCGCCTTCTCATCCTGAGAAAAATGACACAAGATTATTTCACCTGCTCTGACGTCTACCAAGAACTGCAGAGACATACTTCCTCGTTTATGTACCAGTACAAGCAGTTGTCCTTCAAAACGAACCAGTACTTTTTCCATTTCTGAGAGAAGTAACCTTTGGCATCTCTTTTCCTCCACAGCCAGCCCTCACAGTCACCTCGGCCCAGAGCTTTGCAGGAAACCCGTCGTCTGCTCAGAGAGGCTAAACTTCGACCTGCAAAACAGAAGTTAATTGTCACATGGTAAAACATATATTTTATATACCTTAGTAGCACAAAAATCAAAACTGGTGGTCGGTGTTTTCGTCAAACATTCAAACACTCCAACTGAATGGCAAGCAATCATTGGTTGAAGTCCACGAAATAATGCTTTGCTATAGGACATCATTTGAGTGGCAAACTCTTCAACGCCTTAATGGGTATACTTAGGGAAAGAAACAGTTTTCCACCCACATTCTTACAGACTCTCGTGTTGTGCATGTAGGTGTGTGTAGTTGCTTAGCGACAGAAAGGTTTTCCATCATAGAAAGTGCGTCAGGTGAGAGAAAAGGAATATGTGATTAATAAGGACTGGATTGAATCAGATGGAAACACAGTAGGAGGTAAATAAAGATTCATGAACAGTCTTCATTTGTCCGTTTTAATTTACAATCTATGATTATCATTAGTGTTCTTTGTCACAAGAACTGGATCAATCCCTGCGGTCTGGAGCTGTCTATGGTTATAGTGAGTCGAAACCAGAGAAACCATCAGATGTTTCTTTCAGTCCTAGGGAAATTCCACTAAGTCGTTGAGACGAACAAGATTATTAGATGCTTTAATGGTTGCTCTGTTACCATGGATTTTAAACACAAGCCAAGTCCTCATGGAGCTCAGCCGAAACCCAAGAAACTCATGAAATATGTCTTCATGAGGGGTCAAACACAATCACATCAGTGACAGAAACATTGTACATAGTCTGAATAAATTGTACGGACTATAACTGGCAGTTTTGAAATTCATGCTCAGACCCCCCAGGGCCTCTACCCCTGACAGCTGCACGATTCCCAACAGCCTCTCTAAGGAACAAGATACAAGTGGTTGAAAAATAGTATTTTTTTCTCAGAGCTACTTGACATATACCCTTGACGGTGCCAGTCGAGGCAATTTTCACCTTCTCATGGATGCTCCCTTGTTACTCTGGGGATGTCTAATTGGGAGGATGCCATGGGGCGGGCACAGGACCTCTGCCAAATATTCCCCCTAAGAGTCAAGAACACAAGAACTCCCTTTCATCTGCATCTAGTTCACAGAGGTTTTGAAATGACTTTTTTCATTTATACTGCAATCTCTGATTCTTAGACCCGTTTCTAACTTTTATTCTAGGAAACGATAACAGTACGCTCTGGAAGAATATATAATCTCAACAATAAAGAGTATAGAGTTAAATTTTAGTTTGGCTTATGCGATGCACTATCATATGCTATCCTTTTCAGCTGTGACTCTGAACTGTGGGAATTCCCGGGAAGAGAAGTTTAAGTGATCATGAATTTCATTCAAGCGTGTCTCTCTACATTGCAACATCGACAGCTTCTCCATGGCTCCAGGTTTTGTTAAAGTGCAACTATTCAGATTTGAAGATTGAAACTCGTTTGATATCGGGGTTTTATTGCCTCATGTTCCTGTTCTTGTGTATCGTCTTATCGGGGCTAATGTACAAGTAAAAACGCTGCATGGGGTCTGGAGACGCGAGTTTTCAATGAGGAAAGGTTTTGTCGGAGGACGGGTGAATGACAGCGTTAATGAAGAGCAATAAAACAGACTTTTATGATGCACCGCGCAGAGCTGATATCACTTCTGAGAGCTCGCTGGGAAAAGCCGTATCCAAACGTGGCGAGAATTTTTGGCAGCAGTAATGCCTGTGTGTGCGACTGCACTGCAGTGAGGTAAGAACCGTTTAATAACAATGGCCTTTTCCTCAGGCGTCGAAGGAATACTACATTTTTCACAGAGGGTTGTTCACTGACAGGTGAGGTCGAGCTGAGCTAGAGCTGATTTCTGCTGCAGCGACACAAGTAGATTAAAACACAATGTAACCTGCTCGGCATTCATGTTTTAGGAAACTTAAAAGTGTGTTTGACATGATTCCAACCAAGAAGTCATTGGAGAGAAGCCTTGACTGTTTAAAAGCCAGAAACAGATCTATACTGCCTATTAAAGTAATGAATTAAAAAACAAGACAATTATGGATTCCTCAGGAATTAGTTATTCTGGTTTGTTGAGATGCTTGATTATAAAGATGACTAAAAACTAAATTACATCATAGTTGTTTTGGTCTGACACTCTGAGATAGAGAATGAATAATGCACCACCCCATAATTGCAAATCTAGTTGTTGTGGATAAACAAAAGTGAAAGAAGATGACAAAGCAAAATGTTGTTGCACTCGAAGATGAGACACTTTCAATTACAGATCATGTTTGTATAAGAAAATCTTATATTTTGAATAGTTGTGACAATAATTCAAGAATCCGAAGAACACGATGGAGGTTACAAGAGGCTGAAGTAACTTTTCTCTGCAGGGTTTTTAGACGATCGAACCTGCAACCTTCTTGCTGTGAGACACTTATAAATATACATAATACTTTTGTTAATATTAATTTGTAGCCCTAACAACAATATTTTAAAGGACATTAAACCTGTCCCAGCAAAAACAAAATTTTAAGTTTATTTCAGAACTTAACTTGCTGATTCTCATATGGGTCACAGAAGAGTCAGCGATGAAGATACTGAGGTTGTCCTTGACAGAGCTAAAGTCAGGAAGGACAGATGTTTGGACACTTGCAGAAGATGGTCCAGGTAGGCAAAGGTGCAGGACATGTGGTCAACAGTGTGAATCAAGTGTGGGATGCAGAGAACAGGCAGCTTCCACTTCCTACCTTTGTTTTTCTTCCGGGTCTTTGACTGCAGAGAGCACGACTGCTGGTACGTCTGACAGCGGAGAGAAAGCCAGAGAAGAAAACATGCTGTCAGTGAGGATCAGTGGCCTTTGTTTGCTGGAGAGAATCCGGGGATATAAAAGATGACAGACTTGGAAATGGCAAGGGGACGTTCAGACCCAAAGATAAGACCGTGCTTCCTTGTTGCACAAACACACACACACACACCTACATACACACACACACACACACACTCACACACACCTACACACACACACACACTCACACACACCTACACACACACACACACACACACACACACACACACACACACACACACACACACACACACACACACACACACACACACACACACACACACACACACACACACACGCACACAGGGGAAGTTTGAGTGAAATCTCACAGATCTAAACATAGACGGGGGAGGAAAGGAGGAAAGAAGATGTCAAAGAAGGATGTACAGGTGAAGAGTGCAGAAAGTTGATTTCACTTGTCCTCAAAATACATCCTGACGTCATCTCTTTCCACAACATTACTGAGTAGTTATAGGCAAGGGGAATATATATAAATATAAAAATATATAACTTTGTTTTTGAGCTTTATTCTCCTGAATTTTAGGTGTCAATAAAATACGAGTCAAACAGGTTTAATACCAAAAACTTATCTCCAATAATATGCCTTTCTGGCCGTCTTTTTCAGCTCTCTAATTGGAACTCAAATCTTTTAAGTAAGTCCTGAAACATGAATGATTTATAGATTTTAATGTCACAAAAGAAAAAATTCTCTCCCTTTTTCCCCCTGATCAATCTTACGTGAATATTTTCTCCTCAAAATTAACTGATATAAATCCAAACAATTCTTTGAAACAATACCTTCATTTATTTTTTGTTTTATCTATATTTAAAAAAAAAAATCATATGCTTTGTTTATAGGTTTATTTATGATATATATACAAATAAAATACAGAATGAAATAACTAATTTTGCTTTTGATTATGTTGTGTCAAAAATGTACTTTTATACTGTAGCTTTACTTATAATATTGAATCTTTTTTTCTATCTCACTTAAGTATTTTGAAATCTTTTAAGGCCCCTCTTTAATTTAACCTGTCACCTGTCAGGACTCGGGGCAGGAAACTCAAATGTCTAGGCAGGAGACAGGGATGGGGAACAACTACCTAAATAACAAAAAGACCTAGGGCCTGATGTTCTAATGGGTTTATGTACAAAAAACATGCTGAGCCACCTTTTACGTCAAAGTCCATATGTATCAATAGTGAAAAGAGCGGTAAAAAGTACATAATTCCCACACGGTCTATAGGTGGCGTAAGCCCAGATCCCTCAGATACATGTCAGCCTCACTAGTCACGTTGAGATGTTCACATCAGAACATACATGAAGATCAATATTAATCATAAATTAACACACAGTAGTTTACTTATTAAATTATTAATATGTTCTCATTCACCAAATTGATGATCTGTATTTATAAAGACAACATCGATCATTTTATAAGGAATATTTCAATCTGCTACTTTATGCTATTCAGAAAAAAAATTAAAGGAAATATGAGCTTGTTTTTATAATATAAAAAAGGAAATGATTCGCGTCTGGTGCTTCAAGTCAACAAAAGTCATGAAGATTTTTGTGAAACAACGTTTGATAAAAGTGAAGCTTCAGAATGAAAGCAGCTGAAGCCGTGTGATCACGTGACCGGAGCGATCCCTTTGAAAAACACACTACACTGAATATAAATTCACTGTCACATGATTTGTTCATTTGTACAAAAAACGTTTTTATTTTATATTTTGTGTTGAAGCTGCGTCACACATTTATATGAAACTCTGACGATCAGATCTTCTTCATCTTCATCATTAATACTCAGAACTTTAATTTAATTATTTACAATTTTTTTCTTGTTAAACTCATTTTGAGACGTTTCAAATAAGATCTGATCGTCTGTAAATAAAGTATTTGCGTTAATAGCTGTGTATATAAAATATAAACATTTATACCAGAGCTGTCTGCACTATTTATATGTAAGTACTTGGTCCATGTCAGAAATTGTTAAATGGGACGAACAAGTCTGTGATTAATTCTACGTCGATTGGGATGTAGGAAGGAAAAGTGCCTAAATACGTTTCTCGCACAGAAATAAGGGAAAAGCCTGCACGAATGTGTCCCCTTGGAGATTGTGTCCACCTTGTGCCAATGTCTCACTTTTTGATATACAGAAATATATATATATATTTTTTTTATGTCAGCTCTATTTATTATGTTTTTCACATTTTATAGCTTCTTAAATTTTTACTTTGGCTCCTCAAAACTGACCCAGTATATAATGTGGCCCCTTGGGAAATTCTATGGCCCACCCCTGGTGTAATGCTGACCAATTCAGATGCTGGAGTGCAGCCATTTTTGGCCCAACACTCAGCAGGACAGATGACAAGGTCCCGCCCACACCCACTGACACGCCATCTGCCACTGCAGCAGTCGCACGGTGTAAACACACTCTCCGTCTCAGACATGCAAACACTCTTCATTTCCATGGAGTTGCTGTCAAGTCGTATAATGTCACTGCCAGTCTGGACTCGGGCTCGGACAGTCGGGCTGGACAGATGTCACAGTAGTATGACCGAGTCAGCACATTACTAACAGTGACAACCACAGCTTCCCTTGCACTTCCACACTTTGTACTACTCAGGTCAAGAGCAGAAGACAAGCTCATGCTGTTCTATGTGTTTCCGCAAACTGAAGGGACCCTTAAATGTTGACTAATATTAAAACCCAACTCTCCTGACTCACTCACATATTTCAAATGTTGAAGTCTTCCTCTCTAAGATGCAGTAAGTCCCTCATCATGGTGGTGTTTTGAAGTTATTACTTCATATAAGTTCTCTCCCTGAATCTCAGCAAACAAGAGGTTACAGGAGTGAAGTCCATTATGATGCAATAATAAGGTAAGGTAAGGTAAAACTTTATTGATCCCTCAGGAGGTCTCCTTTGGGAAATTGTTTTTTTACAATAGCCAGCAATTTTTCATAAACAATAAAAAATAATACATAAAAAATAAAATAAGAAGAACATAAAGAGGAAGAACAAGATGACACAATCTAAGTCTAAAGACAAAGACAAAGAACATAGGTCAAGGAAAGAAAAACAACAAAGACAAAGATACAGAGACTAACATGGAACAGAACATCCAGATACTTTCACTCCACTCCTGCCCCTGAACTCAGAATTGTACAATTTAATAGCCCGAGGGATGAATGAGTCCCTGAGTCTATTTGTTTTGCACCTGGGTAGGAGCATTCGTGCACTCATTCTGCTTCTCTGCTCACTGATGACAGTGTTCAGAGGATGACTGTCATCATCCATGATGGACAGTAGTTTGTTCAATGATCTCCTCTCAGCAACTGTCACCAGTGAGTCCAGCTTCATTCCAACCACAGAACCAGCCCTCCTGATCAACCTGTCCAACCTGTTGACACTCCTCTTGGACACATTTCCACCCCAACACACCACAGCATAGAACAGGACACTGGCCACCACAGACTGGTAGAACATGCAGAGGAGCTTCTTGCAGATGTTAAATGATCGAAGCCTCCTCAGAAAGTACAGTCTACTCTGAACCTTCTTATACACATGGTCTGTGTTGCAGGACCAGTCCAGTTTACTGTCCATCCACACACCGAGGTACTTATAGTTGTCCACTATCTCCACCTCGTCGCCTCTGATGGACACTGGACGTGGCTTTGTCCTGGACCTCCCGAAATCCAAGACCAGCTCCTTGGTTTTTGAGGTGTTCAGCTGCAAGTGGTTCCTCTCACTCCAGTCCACAAAGTCACGTATCAGACTCCTGTACTCGTCTTCGCTGTTGTCCCTGATGCATCCAACAATGGCAGTGTCGTCAGCATACTTCTGGACGAGACTCAGCTCTGAGTTGTAGCAGAAGTCTGAAGTGTAGATGGTGAAGAGGAGAGGGGCCAGTACTGTCCCCTGAGGTGCTCCTGTACTGCACACCATAGTGTCAGACTTGATGTCCTTCAGCCTGACATACTGTGGTCGATCAGTAAGATAGTCCGTAATCCAGGAGACCAGACCAGGGTCCACATGCATCTTAGTCAGTTTGTCCTGCAGCAGAGTGGGTTGGATAGTGTTGAAGGCACTAGAAAAGTCCAGGAACAGGATTCTCACTGAACCGCTTCCTTTATCCAAGTGGGAGTAGGTCCGATGCAGGAGGTGAAGGATGGCATCTTCCACACCAACTGCTGGCTGGTAGGCAAACTGCAGGGGGTCTTGCGCGTGCTGGACTTGTGGCGTGAGATGTTTGAGGACCAGCCGCTCCAGTGTCTTCATCAGCTGCGAAGTCAGTGCCACCGGTCTGTAATCGTTCAGCACACTCGGTCGGATCTTTTTAGGGACTGGAACGATACAGGAAGTCTTCCACAGAGTTGGTACTTTCCCCAGCCGTAGACTGAGGTTGAAGACATGCTGGAGTGGCTCAGCTAGTTCAGCAGCGCAGGTCTTTAGCAGTCGAGCAGACACCTTATCAGGACCAGCAGCCTTCCCTGGACGAATCCTCCGAAGTACATCCTGTACCTGGAGTGAGGTGAAGCTGGGAAGTGGTTCTGTGGAGCTGGGGGGGGCACAAGAAGGTGGGGCAGGTCCTGAGGCGGGCAGCAGTGAGGGTGAGGTGACCTGCTCAAACCTGTTGAAAAAGTTGTTCAGTCCATTTGCCTCATCCACCGTGTCCACTGCAGTCAGAGAGGCCTTGGTCTTGTGTCCAGTGATGGTTTTAACACCATCCCAGACCTCTCTTATTTCTTCTCGGCTCAGCTTCTCCTCCAACCTCCTCCTGTAGGTGTCCTTTGCCTCCTTCAAGCATCGCTTCACCTCCTGCTGAGCTGACCTCATGGCGTCCCTGTCTCTGCTCCTGAATGCCACTTTCTTCCTGTTAAGGACATCCTTGACCTCCTTTGTTACCCACGGTTTATTATTAGGGTAACAGCGGACAGTCTTAGTAGGGGCGACAACGTCCAAGCAGAAATTTAAATAATCTGTTAGACAGTGTGTCTGTCCCTCGATGTCCTCACCATGAGACCTCAGCAGCACATCCCAGTCTGTTGTTTCAAAGCAGTCTCTGATGGCGTCCTCCACAGCTGGTGTCCACTTTCTGATTGTCTTAGTGGTCACAGTCTGTCTCTGCACCAGAGGAGTGTACTGTGACTGAAGGTGGACCAGGTTGTGATCGGACCTTCCAAGTGGAGGAAGAGGTTTGGCTCTGTAGGCGTCCTTCAAGTTGGAATAAAGAAGGTCAATTGTCCTGTTATTCCTGGTGGGACAATCCACGGCCTGATGGAAAGTAGGCAGAGTAGAGTCCAGGTTGGCATGATAAACGTAATCCAGAGATGATGATAAACGCGTCAGGATTTTGATTCTGAAGTCGAGCTGTCATTGTGTGGATCTTCTCACAGGCAGATGCAGCCGCAGCGCTCGGAGGAATGTAGACACACAGCGCGATCACGTGACTGAACTCACGCGGTAGATAATATGGACGCATGCTGACAGCCAACAGTTCTAAATCTTGACAACAAGAGACTTTCTTTACAGTAACGTGTCCCGGACTACACCAGCGTTTATTCACGTACATGATCAGACCTCCTCCTCTGCGCTTCCCACACGCGCGCGCGTCTCTGTCCGCTCTGACAGTGCTGAAACCAGGCAGATCCACGTGTGAGTCCGGAGTCAGTTGAGTGAGCCACGTCTCCGTGAAGATCAACAAGCTGCTCTCTCTGTAGATCCGCTGGTTGTTGAGGGCAGACAGCTCGTCCATCTTATTCGTCAGTGAATTGACGTTCCCCATCGTGATCGTTGGGATCGTTGGTCTGTGACGTCTCCGATTGTCCGTTAGCTTAGCCTTTAGCCGCTTCCCTGCCCGACAGCCTCTGTAACGGCGCTGAAGTTCGATCGGGATCTTGTGGCGATCTCCAGCCCGTGCCATTGACTTCAGCGACAGTAGATCCTCTCTTGAGTAAACAAGACGATTCTTTCCATGTTCAAAAGTATCCATTTAAAAAGATTATAGTAAAAAATTAATAAAAAACAGAAAATTATAGAAATTGCTGCGGAGCTACTGGAAGAGGCAGCCGTCCTCGTCGGCGCCTTTAAATAGTCTTCACTCCTCTTCCAGCCTTGTTTATACAAGGAGGTGGAGACCTCTGGGATTGATAACGCTGTGTGACCAACTTGATGTTTGACCAATAACAGCAGAGTGGACGTGTCCATCATGGATGATGACAGTCATCCTCTGAACACTGTCATCAGTGAGCAGAGAAGCAGATGAAGCACGAATGCTCCTCCCAGGATGCAACACTAATAGACTCAGGGACTTATTCATTCCTTGTGCTATTAGACTGTTTTATTCTGAGTTTAGCGAGGGAGTTTAAGAATGATCTTATTCTATGTTAATCTTTGTATCCTTGTTCTTTGTTATTTTTCTTTGATTCATGCTCTTTATATTTGCACTTTGTTATCTCTTTGCTCCTTTTATTTGCGCTTTGTTCTTGTTCTTGCTTTTATGAAACCTGCTGTACCTTCTACTGTCTGATGTTTACTGGAATCTTATTTCCCGAAGGAGATATCCAGAGGGATTAATAAAGTCAATCTAATCTAATCTAATTTAAATTATGGTAAACAAGTATTCTTCTCCATAAAAACAAAGAGTTTTCAGTGGGTGAGCCTAAGCACATTTTTATTTAAATATCTTTAGTAAAGGAGAGTTTTTAACAAACAGAAACATACTGATGAGTAGAATAGAGTTCCAAGATCAATTTAGGAAACACTTAAATCAACACATTAGTTCCCCTTTAGGAATTTACAAGTAAAGACGTTCTCTTGCAACTTTTCACTGAAGTATGTCTCCATGTAGACGGACTATTAAATACCTCAGAATAAATCAAGTCATTTGAAAACCATTCACCGGTCATTGATGATCCTGTCACCGTGACATGATTCAACAAGCACAGGTTTATCTACCAGAATCTCATAAAAGCAGAGACTATTTGGGATTTAACTGCACTGCGCAAACCAGCACCAGAAAGATAGATCGATAAACTTTATTAATCCCTCTGGAGATCTCCTTCGGGAAATCGGGAAATATTAGTGTCTCAGTACACAAACTCTAATCACGATTATTCATTGAATTATTAAACAAAATGTTGTTTACAGATCAGCTGGAGTGAGATCAGAACCATCTTAACCAACTTCCTTGAACGTTCAACGTCAAACCTCCTGTAAACTTCGAGAGAATGAAGTGTTCTTGGCGAAAGTACTCACGTGGTAAATGGAGGCGGGGTCTCTGGGTGGGGATTCCCTCTGGTTGGTTTGGAGGACATAGTGGGAGGGGCTTTGACTGTGGTGGCTCCGCCTTTTAGCTCGCTTGGCCGTTTCATTGGAGCGTTTCCCTGGACGGGCGGTGTGGGAGGAGTAGTCCTCGGAGTAGACTCGCTCTTCTCTGCTGGTCAGCCCCACATAACGTATGAGCGTGGCCTCTGCAGAGCAAAACCAAGAGTTAACACCTTTATTCTTTATTCTTCAGTTATGATTAATTCTCGCATGATGTTTTAAAGGTAGATGAGCAATTATCGATCAGAGCTAGTCTGGGGCGTGGCAGGGTCTAGTCTAGAAACCTGGAGTTTTCTAGGTGTGGTTCCAAGATGAGCATGGTGTTTGCCAGAAGAAACACTGAGAAGTTTAAGACTATAGATCTATTTCTCTTTTTCCTTAGTCTAAGCCTTAGGGAACAACATGGTGAGCTTCCTTCAACATGAGTGTTAAACCACAGCTCTCATCCTGTTATGGTACCATCTCCAAAATTCCACCAACTTCATTAAAACTCCAGGGGCCTCATTTACTAGAAGTACGTAAGAACAAAAAAAACAATGTACTATTTTATAAATGTAATAAGAATACGCACTTGTGTTATGCAGGTGAGCCACACATTATAATGAATCAGAGACGATCAAACCATCTTCATCATCATCACTACTCAGCACCTTAAGTTACTGATTTTTAGTTTTATTCCTGTTTAACTCCATTTTAAAATGGAAACAAGCTCTTGGTTGTTTCTGTAATAAAAGTATTTGCGTTAATAACCATGTATGTAAAATATAAACATTACGCCAGAGCTCGTCTGCACTGATTAAAATTTAGGTATGTGATCCGTGTCAGAAATGTTTTAAATGAACGAATATAAACTGTTAATCCAGTTTAAATTCATGTTTTCATTAGTTTTTTTTAGGTTAGGTAGAACTTTAGGTAGAACTTTATTGATCCCTCAGGAGGTCTCCTTCTGGAAATTGTTTATAACCATGGAAAGGAAAACCATTGACTCTGGTTCATTTCAATATGATTGACATATGTAAAATTGGAACAGGATGAAGGGGCGTTGAACAGGATGAACCATCTGCGCTGAATTCCACGTTGATTTGGATGAACAAAGGAAAAGTTCTTGGATTTGTGTCACGCACAGATTCATACATCTGAATATTTTTGTGCATCATTTTCAAGGGTTTTAGTGTACGCCCGTTTTTAGTAGGAAATCCAAGCTCTTCTTTGTACATGAGGCCCCAGGCTTACTTTTCCCAAGCCTTATGTGTCCAGACAAGAAAGTGATCCGTCTACATCCTAGGGGAGATCCTTCAACGCCTGCTTTGTGTGTGATGAATTTAATTTTTTTTCCGGAATGTTCATCTTTAAGATCATGAAACCACACTTCTTCAAACATCTTCCATCATCAGTCCTCGAATATCAAAGCCGACTTCTCTTCTCGTGAGATTTAAGGCAAACATTTCCTGGATGAAATAAACATCCTGTAGTTTCATGTCAGTATCTTCTCACTGTTGTCAGATCATAGGACGAGGAAACCATCAGTCCGGCATAATTACATTGTAACCGACGCTGGTCAACTCATTTCCCCAGAAGAGGAAAGCCGTGTTCCCTCACCTCTCTGCTGTCCTCTCCTGGTTGCTAGGCAGCGCTCGCTGCAAAGTGAGACAGTAGAAGAGCTTCTGTCAGCGTCACCATGGCAACTGTTTCAGGTGGAGGTCAGAGAGAACAGTTGTTTTTTTTTCCTGCCTCCCTCCCCTCACGACCTCGGGAACTCTGTCTGTATCACTTTAATGAGGATCTCTCCGACGCAGCTGCCTTTAATTTTCTCCTCCTTTGTGCAATCCTCCCATCCTCGTTCTGATCTCAAGCTCATCACACAGGGAAATTAGGGAACCAGATGGAGGTGCATTGATCCTCACACACTTATCTCTATACAACTCACACACTGCACTCACCTCTGCTTCGCTCCCTGTTCAGCTTGGCCGGGTCTTCATACTCGCCCACCCAGTTACACTCCACAGGCATGGAGATGGGCCGTAACCTGCCTACGACACACACACACACACACACACACACACAAACACACACATACACACACACAGTCAAGAGCTTTTACGAAAACATTTGTCTCTCAAGTCAAATCCTTAATGAACCATGAAAACATGTGGATTATCATCTTGTGTTTGCCACCGTCTTGACTTGGATATACGATGAGTAATGAACACAAGTTCAACACTGTTATTGCTAAAATACTTTTGCAGAATTCCCAGTAAAAGATTGGTCACCTATGATTTATCCATGTACAAACTAGAGTGTAGACAAAAACAACAGGTCATGTTAAAAACTATCTCAATGACGAGCCTTTTTTTAATTTCAATTCAGGCGGTTTTGAGTGTGATGCACCAAGAAAAATAAAATGATAATTTAATTTTGTTTTGATGAGTTAAATTGTAACAGTTTATTTTCATGTCTTAACAAGAAGGAGCTGTCTCACAGAATTCTGACCCGCTCTAGTAGAAGAACTCACATTTCTCCGATCCTTAAAACTCTTCACTGGCTTCCAGTTTCTTTCAGGATCAATTTAAAATTCTGGTTCTTACTTTCAGAGCTATTCATGGTCAAGCTCCTCCTTACATCAGTGATCTGATCCAGCCTTACACCCCAGCTCGGGCTCTGAGGTCTGTGGATCAGAATCTACTGATGGTTCTTGGACACGGTTCAGGACCAGAGGAGAGAAATCCTTCCAGGCTGTTGCTCCTAAGCTTTGGAACGATCTTTCTCTCTCTCTCTGTGTTTGATGGATCTACTGACTCCTTCAAGAAACATCTTAAGACGTTTTTATTTGTTCAGGCTTTTCCTTGATTTTCTGGAACTCATGTTGTGTTATCAGTTTTATCTTGACCTTTAAAGTATATACTTTATTGAATATTGTTTTGATTGTTTAAGCGCTTTGTGACCTTGGTCTGGAAAAGCGCCTTTATAAATATAAATTACTTACTTACTTACACCCTACCTTGTCACGTTACTCTCCTGTTACAGGCATTGTTTGGAAATAAAAAGGAAAACATCTTTGTTTGTAAATATATCTCAAGACAGTTTGGAAACCTGCAGCTTAAATGCAGAAGCGACATTTATATTGTTTTAAATCCACTTGGTGTGGCTTATATTAACGTCAGTAAATAACAGGTAGTGTTTTTGATGGACGGATATGAAGATCAGCAGTTTTAACTCTGTTAAACTGTTGAACTGTTAAAGCTACAAACCACTAGCACAATGAATCATAACAAAAACCACACCTGTTGTAACTCTTCATCATTTGTTGCTTCAAGTATTCCTCACGAAGAAAAGTTACCATAAGTGGGCGTGGTGCAGTAAACGGGCTCGTCCTCCTCTCGCCGGCGAGACTCCTGATCCAGGAAGGAATTCGGGGACTCGGACCTCTTGGCCAGACTGGCCGCGGCGTGGTTACGAGCCACGTCTTCTGCCGACAGAGCTCCCGTCTCCTCTCTGGAAGGACGGACAGTCGTTACGTCTGCAGTGGTGTCTCACAGGTGAGGAGAGGGAATACCTGGGTGTGTATGGCTCTGCGGGAGGAGGAGGGATGTAAAGGTCCTGGAGGGCGGAGCTCTTGGTGGGGGTGCCAGAGGGGGTGGCTGAGCTGCTGCCCGGACTTCTAGTAGGCTGAAGTGCAGAACAAATCCCCCGTCTATAACATTATCATCTACTTACAATCTGAGATGATAAAAGCTTGAATTGAAACAGCAGGCCTTGGTAACACATAGTGATGGTTGATGAGGCTTCATGAGGCAGCTTATTCTGATATCATTATACAGTTTGAAAGACCACTAGATAGCGACCTCAGTGAAAATGATGCCAGATTTCAATTTATTAGTAGATCGGAGCCAAAGATTAAAAACTAGAGAGTGAAATCTAGTGGTCTTTTAAAATTAAGACACTGTATCATGAAACAACTGATGCGGTATCATGGGGCCTCATCAACTTATCACTCATAAGGCATTAAAATATATAAGCATTTTGGACCAGATTTCAACTTCAAATTTATTGGTATAAAAGTCTCTCAATTTAACCATTATTGTTAAATTTGGGGAAACTTTTTGACTCTTTAACTTTAAAAAAGTGTCATGATGAGGATTAATAATTTATTAATTTGTAAATTCACATTTATCTTTAATTCAAATGTATTTTTTACCTTTTTTCCTCAACTGTATTATGAACCGTCTTGAACATTTTCCGGTAGACTACTGTCTATCAGCAAAGGTTTTCGTTGATACAGTAAATGGATCAAGTCAAGGAAAGGGGGAAAGAAGCCGGCCATGAAAGTTCATTTTTTAATAAAACCATACTGTGTCTATTACACACTACGTTAAGGAAGAATTCCAGAAGTTCAGAGAAAGTATGTCTTCGTATCCAGGTCACAGTCGTCTGGTCGAGGCAGAGTGACCCGATTATACAGTTTGGTTGCTCCGGGGACCTGATGTGGGTCACGGCAGAGCTTTAATAAAGTCTGTCAACGCTGTCACCTGCAGAGCCAGAGGTTTCCAGCGCATGTTCTTCAGCAGAGCCGGCGCCGAGCTGAGGGTGCTCTGTGGACGCTTCTTCAGGGTTAGAGACACCACGCCTTTATCCGACCGAAGCGAACCCACCAGATTCCGTAACTGCCAGCCCACCTGAGAACAAAATTAAGAACGCTGTTAAAAGAAAATTGCAGCACTGAAAACCAGCAACTCATATCATTTATTTTGAATCTGGTGCACTTGGTGGTTGGCTCGGGTCTGTGGAGCCAGTGGGTGTGGAGGTGGAGAGTCTATCTATAGAAGTTTCTGTGATGTAACTTGCCCTCATTTTCAAACATCAATCCCATCATACGTCTCACTTTAAACCACACGATTGTTGGAAAATATTTCCTGAACATTTGCTTGGTTATGAAAAAACTTCAGAAGTTTGACATTAAAAAAAAAAAATCTAGCACAGAAAAAGCCACTATCATGTAAGGAGGTCTATGATTAATCACGATTAATCAACCTGAGTTTACACTGTGTTCACTAGCGGATTGTTGTCCACCATCCCCCCTAAAATAGTGTTATCTACATACATTGATATGTTGCTAGATTTAAAAGTCCTCACAGAAAAACAGCATAGAAAGACAACTGAACCCACTGATACGTTTATATTATGAAGAGAAGAACACTCCCACATCATGGCATCCCTTATTATTTCCTTGAAATATTTTCCTGTTCTTGCACAAATAAGTGAAATGATTTTAACTCTTTGCTTTCAGCAATAGACATGACTTTTATGTTCTGCGTGTTAAAGAATTCAGTCAAAAAAACCATATTTTATTTAAGTTTGAGAAATTAACTCTAAATGTCTTTCAGCTTTGTTTCAGTTCAAACGTCAACAAGTTATATTTAGAAAGTATGAAAACAAATGTCACTCACCACTGTCTGATGATTGACTTGGATGACTTCATCTCCCGCATGGATCTTCTTACAGCGGTCAGCTGGAGACTGGAAACCCAAAGACAGAAAACAGAAACCTGAAGATCGATCGGAGCTCATCGATCCAGAGTTCAATGGCCCGTGTAACAAAAGTCTAACGCTGTCAGGGGTCCACGATCAGATATGATGTTGCCAACAATAAATTGTGCTGCGATCTTGCACTTTCCACAGACACAGCTATCCTGTTACACCACAATACCACCATCAATACTTTCACCATCAGAACTGCTGGATATGTACATTTTTAATTTTCAAACCCAATACACACAAACAAGAAAACCCCCAAATATGACATGGGAACTAAGTTCATATGCTTAATGTACTTTTCCTTTTGTATCAATTAAGTTCTCTACTCTGCTAATGGTGTTGTTTTTACTCACGCTTTTGATGAGTTTATTTATTTTGTTTTCCTGACGGCCAAATAGTTTTAACACGTTCTGGAGATATTTCTGAATCTGACGCTTCCAGGCTGCTTTAACAGTGACTGTTTTCCATCAGAAATGTTCCATTAACTCACCCCTTCAGTCGTTCCTGTGATCACATGAAGGCCGTCGTAGGTCGATTTGATGTACATTCCCTGTAAGTAAGTAAGTAATATTCATTTGTAAAGCACCTTTCTAGACCAGAGTCACAAAGCGCTTTAACAATCAAAAACAATACACAGTTAAAATATAGCAAAGCCAAGTTGTAAAAAACAGGTTGTGCACAAACGTCACAAGAACACGCTGTTCTTTTTCTGTTTGTTCTACTGTATTTTTTCCACTAAAACATTTGAGGGAACAACCTATACTTCAACCTATAGTTATTCTGACATCATACAATATCTATTTCCCTGGGATAGGTTTGTTTGAGTGCTCAATTAAATGTGCATTAACAATAAAAGAAAATGTTATCATAGTTGACAGCCCATCCGGATTTTCTCTTGAAATGAGATTAGAGGTCATAAATATCAAAGTTATTATCTTTCCATCCATCTTCTACCACTTATCCAAGGTCAGGTTGTGGGGGCAGCAGATCCAGACTATCTTCTCTTTAAAATTCCTTCAGCTCTTCATGGAAAACACAGAAGAGTTCTCAGACCAGGAATGAGATTAGTCTCTTCAACTTGACCTGGATGTGCCCTTAGGTCTCCTCTCGGTTATTCCGGACCACATTTAAACTGAAAACCCAGAAAACATTTTTCAGCCACTTATAACCCTAATCTGGCTCTGCCCAAGGTACATGATCATAGGGGGGAGTAGGAACATAGACTAACGGGTATATGAAGAGCTTTGCCTTCTTGCTCAGCTCTTTCTTCACCACGACCGACAGATACAGAGACTTCATGATTGAGGACACTGTACCGATCACGCTCCATTTTCCTTCACTTATGAGCAACACCCCAAGATGCTTCAAAACTTCTACTTGTGAAAGAAATTATCTTTGATTAATTGATCACTTTTTATCACTTTTTAACGAAATGATGAAATTGTAAGTAGGTAAGTCATTTATATTTGTAAAGCAATGTTATCCTCTTGATTCTGAGCTGAAGGAATTCTGAACCTCAGATGAGCTGGATAAGGTGGAAGATAATTAAGTGTATGTTATGTTTTTCTACTCAAACAGGTATCTAATCTCATTTTTTATGCTGGGCAATAGGTCGAAAGAACACACATTGAAAAAAAGACCCATGCACTTTCCCAGCAACACGACTATGAAAATACAAAATCCAAGCAAAGTGTCGCATAACCAGTCACATAGTATACAAAAAAATTGTCACAGGAGTCTGACAACCTGAAGTAAAACACACTCGATTGCAGACGGATGGACAAACACAATAATACACAACTTAACATTCAGGTATGAATAGACCAGGGGGGTCAAATGTGGCTCGGGAGAATGGGTTTTATTTTGCCGAGAGATGGTTTAGGGAACTATCAATTGAGATTGCCTTTTTTTTTTTTTTTTTAACTGCTGTTCCGAATGTGTCCACTTTTGTAATTGCGTTACTCAAACAAAGTGTTTAAACCGCGGCCAAGCAAATACACAAAACTAGTGCAGCCAGCCCGGATGTTCTCCTTTGTGTTTCGCCATTTTCGGCTTTTACTACACCACACCAAGTGTTCCCAAAAAATGGTGTTCCTCTACAGAAGAGATTGGGAAAGCTGTATGTTTCCATAGCATGTCTCAGTGCTGAAAGAATTTAACCTTTGTCTACTGTGTGAGTCTTTATGTTGACAAACAAAAAGACTCACACAAACACACAGTGTGACACAATCTCTGAAGCACAACGAGCACTCAAAGAACACACCCACAATTTGTAGATTAGGTACACACACCTCAACACTGTAAACAAACTAATGTACTGGGATGCTAATAAACAACAAAACACACAAGCATACACATGTGAAGCTAGAAGACACAACAAAGCACACACAACTTAATGTAAACATAAAAGCACAGATGATATGAAAAACACATACAAAACATTTCCACAAACAGATGAAACACAAAACAATCACACAATTTTTTTCAACACAATTACATTCACTCTTTGATTACCAGGCCTTCCGAGGGTTTGATGTTGGTGAGGTGAACAAGCTCCAGGTGAGCCGATTGAGACACCACAGGGTCCGAGGACACACACACGATGTGCTCGCACACCTCTGACAGAGTTTTACACTAAAACAAACAAGAAAACATCTTCAGTTAAATCAACGTCTCAACTATTAAGTAAGTTGTTAGTTATCTGTCCATGTGTTTGTCATTAGAGTGGGTTCTTGTGTTGGGGTTGTATATGTGTGTTCCTGTGTTGTGTCAGGTCACTTATCATGACGATGCCCCATATGAAATTATTACTTTATAAAGTTCTGCCCTCGTCTGAATTCTCGGTTACAAGAGTGAAGTCCATTATGACATAATAATGGCTTCCTCTTCCAGCCAGCTGTAATCATGCCCTGCTTTGTTTATACAACAAGTCCCTTGGAGGTGTAGACTTCCCGGCTTGAGGATGTGCAGTGACGAACATTGATGCTTAACCAATCACAGCAGAGTGGGTGTGGTTATGGTAAACAAGATTTAATCTCCAGAAAATGTGTTTTCAGTGGGTGGGGCTTAAGCAAATTTTCTAGTTCAATAGAGGTCCAAGATCAATTTAAGAGACACTTGAATCAACACATTAGTTGCCCTATAATAGAGAAAGATTACGATGATTATAAGACGTTTTCTTCATATATAAAAGATTGAAACAATGTCAGCATCACTTCGCTTCAGAAGCCTGGAGATTCTCAGCAGGTAAATGAAGCGACAGCTGTTAGGGAAAGTCAAACTCACCACATGGAGGATTTTATTCTCCGTCTCGAACACGGTACAGTCCTGAGGGACAAGCAGAGTTGAATGTAGCAGAAGAAAGAGCACTCAGTCGTGGGGGCCCCACGTCTCTTCACCTGCACTCTCCTCCCACGACCACAGACGCATCTTTCATCACACACATCAGACGCTAAATAAAACAGAAAAAGGTCTCGAGAACTCGGCGAGCCGAGACGTCTTCCCACACATTAGTCTTGGGGATCAAACTACGAAGCTCCCCTCTCCAGCACTCGCACTCGGAGTCACACACCTGCTGTACGATGGTGGTGAGCTCCAGGCAGAGCTGAATGACATTATTCCGGGTTACAGAGTAGTCGGCCACGGCAGCGAACGGAGACCTGAGCGGGAGAGATAACACACTGGTTGAGTTCCTGCTGTTTAAACGCTCCTCGCTGTGGACTGATGTTGTGACTAACGATACACACACTCCATTAAGATGATAAATATTGATGACACGGTGAGTTCATGTCCTCCTTTTTCAGTCAAGTCACCGTAGCTCCCACTGTCCTCTGATCAGTGATCAGCCGGACAAATACAAATACCATATAAAAGAACATCAACAAGAATCAGCAAGAATCCTTTGATTGATCAACTGCTTCAGGTGTCTACTTGAACCAGAAACACATTTTTGACAAAGCACTGATGAAAGATCTTTATTGTGTCTCATCAAATCTTAATACTGCGTTTAAACACGACACCTGGAGTAGCTTTGTGTTCTTCCTCTCTGCATTCATTCATTTATGAGCAGCAACTCTGGTGATGTGGATTGTTTAAAAGCTATTTTGTGTTATTTATTTGACTCATTAAATGAGTTCGTTTCCCAACGATTCAAAGTGCATCACAAACGTAGCAGTGTTATGATAAAATGTGACTCACTCGGACTTCAGGCAGCTCTTTTAAAATTTAATTGAGAGATACTCATATTTTATTCATCCAAAGATGTGTAAATTATAGAAAACAAACTGAAATGATGCTGGAATTTCAACAGAAAGGTAAAAAGTAAATACAAAAAATGTTGGAAATCATAGCAATTATGATGGTAGAAAACACAGGAAAGAAATGAAATCACAAGGTAAAGTTGTTCTTGAACTCAAATACGTGAGGTAATACATTGATCTGGATCTAAAAGACATACATATAAAAATAGAACTAATAATCATTTAAAACAGACGTTTTTGTGTGTTCAAAGAACTGTCCCTTTTTTTAAATCTTGGTAGGTTTTTGTTGACGAAAAAAAATCATTTTGACTAGTCTTCTAATAGGCTAATGTTAGCATGGCTAGCCTCATGAGAAATTCTGATTTTCAATTAAAATAAGCTTGAACACAACAGTTATCTACAGACAAGAGAAAAAACAGGTTCCAGCCGATCACAATAAGCGACAGGTAATGTGAACTGAATTATTGTGTTACTTAAATTTGGATTTAGATGGAGATGACGTCGATATGTTCATATCCGTTCTTAACTATATCTGATCTTATTATGATTGTTCCTGGTTGCCAGCAGCTCCATCTATTAACAAAGTCTGACGTTTTTATATTCTCAGCCAAACCTTCCACTCAAGTGCACACACTTTTGTCTGCGTTCTGAAAATAGAATATTTCCAGTGAGAGTTGTTTGTCTGTGAATAGAGAAGCAGCATCAGGTTCCATATTTATTATACACTTTATACACACGAGAGCAACACGCTAACACAACTAAATCCCTCTGGTTAAGTGCATTATTGTTATCAAGACCCAGATTCATAATTTGGCAACAGTCCCTGGTGGCTGGTGTTTGATTTGGGTCATTAGAATTGAGGCTGAAAGCTAAATATATGCCAGACCGGAGGCTAAACAGGCTGGAATCGTCAATCTTCAACTCTTAAAATATACCAGCAACACTTTGGATTGATCAACCTTTGATCCAATCGTCTAGTGGCCCTCAACGACCCGCCATTCAAGAAACCCTGGTACGTGGATAATTCAGTGTCCTGAACAAAAGCAGAGTGCTTTCATTTTCACCTCTACGTTTGACCCATTTCCTGGGCCCCAACAGGGACGTTGCTCAAGGTTCCAGGCCAACGCGTCATTGATACTCAAATATCGTAGTTTATTCAGCTCAAAATGAATGTGACATACATGAAAAGTAATCGAGTTACTAATAGCTACAGTTACAATCTTTAGACGCTGTTCTAGAAGTTGGTGTAGTATTTATACTTGTGATTCTATTTGTGTTAATAATAGTGTTATACAGCTTCTCTCACACATCCACAATAGACCCAGAGAGTAAGAAAAAGAGCTTTGATTCTGTTGCTCTAATACGCCATTTTGATTATCCACTGACGTAAGACCCTGTCAATACACGAAATCTGTGCCATCCGGGCCATGTTTTTATGGCACACCGACATAAAACGTACTGTATTATATTGTCAGCTCACCATCTGGAAAATCATAAGAAATCCATTCGTTTGCATGTGTGTTGCATTTAAAATCATACCTTCATTTATATAGCTAAGAATGTATTGTTGCATTGAGTCTCAAAACTTAGACCTAATGTACATTTACTCTAAATGATCAGGTTGTTTTCTACGAGAGTATTAGTTGAAACATGACTTCATTATTTAGCTTATTATTCTGTGATCAACTGGGAGCTTCCAGAATCTACCACCGTTTTGCAGGACAAACTTTTTTTTTTACTACCATCATCGACACAAACAAACCAGAAGTTGGTATAGACATAATTAATTATTTTCCTCTCATCTTTCATAAAGTCAATGCTTTGACACTCAAAGAGACGCTATATCACAGGCTATATAAATAAAGTTGTGTATTTAGAATACAACGCACATGGGCAAATGGATCGCTGATTTCCCAGATCGTGTTCCACGCTATATTTTAGTCTGAATCTAGATGCCGTAAAAACAGGGAGGATCGCAATATGTCCAGACCCTCCGCGGCAGATTGATTTAACTTATTAACTTTAACTTTACTGTATATGTAAACCAGTAGCTTGTCGCCCCTTCAGAGTGTCTTAATAGTTACAGTGTCTAAAGTTAATAAAGAGAAGTAGAAGTGTAGTGTTGGTTCTTCACTATTACAAACACATGTCCACTGGGAAGGGAATTGAACAGAACAGCTTGTAAGGAGCAACACATGGAGGGAACCTCAAAGCCTTTGCTGTGCTGAATAAATGAACTACTCTTCAGTGCACACGGATCAAAGTTCCTGCTACTAAATGCTAATTTGTGTGTTTCGTTGAAGCAGAATCCAGCCCAGAACCCGGGAAAGCAAAACGCTCGCGCACATCTTAAGAGTCTTTAATTCCCAGATTCATCCTCCATGTGAGTGTGAGTTTAAAAATAAATAAAAAATCCTCTTCTCCTCATCTCTTATTCCAAGCCTGCGGAAATCCATTTTAGAAAATTAAGCCTCATTGAACTGAAATCTTTATTACATCCTGTGCGGCGAGCTTGAAAAGGCCGCGTGAGTAATAAAACCACTCAGAGTGTTTGACTGATCACACTTTCATCTTAGAATAATTATTCAACCATTTTTCTACATTTATCAGTTCCACTTTCACAAAGAAATTATTTGTTCATCTTATTATATGAATTCAGTTTCCTTCATTTGTCCATGCATCTAGTTCTCATAGTTATACGATGTTAATATTAATTAATAAGTATAAATATTTTATATCACACTAGTATTGATGTTAGAAAAGTAGATGTAGTAAAGTTAGTTGAAGTCGCAGCTCTCCCATAGAGGGCGCTTTGGCCTTGCGTTTTTTTTTAAATATTACATTGTTTTTGTTTGAAAACAATAATCAACAGTGATTATTTTTTAAAGTTTGAGGATGCTGAGTTTTGCCGGTTCAATACCTGCTCGCAACATTTTAGTTAAACTACATTTTCTTTCCTCTAGTTTTTTAGTAATTTGGTTTATTCTGTATGAGGAATGTTAATGTATAATTAAAAGGGTTTTCATTTGTATATAAACAAGGAGCATAATAAACATTATTATTCACAATTAGCTTTCAGTAATCGGTATAAATGTAATGACTTTATAGTAATACAAGCATCGGGTTGATTGAGATAGTTAACAAGTTAACATGTTATGCTTCTAATCCTGCGGTGTGTCCCAAATTGGGCACTTAATATTTTGAGTAAACGTGTGTGTCTTCATTGAGCAGTGTGCGCAAATGTCGCGTGCAATGTGCACTTAATTGGCGCACTCAAACAGCCGGAAATCTTTAGTGTGGATCGATGGACACTTTCCACCCTTAAGGGCCGCCATCTTAGTGACGTAGATGACACTAAATGGAAGCTAAGTCACTGACGACACGTCTTCGAAGCAGATACCGGCGTAAATGTCTCGAGAAAACACTCATTTTACCACAAAACACCACGACAACAATTATGTGTGTTCATTGTATCATCACAAAATGAAACACAACTTAATAACTTGTTTGAATTGACAAAAAATGCTGTCAAGTGTCGGTGATAGTGTCTAAACGGCTGGTTGCAATCAGCGTCAAAAATTTGTAGAAAATAAGCTGGTGAGTCATTTGCAGTAAGTTAGTAGCGGCAGTGTTTGATTTGAGACAGTACTACCCTGTTGAAATGTGTGCACTTCGCAAGTAGGTGTAAGTGCGCGATTTGAGACGGAGCCCAGGTCTTCCCGATAGAACTAGCAGATGCCTTTGTTGTTGTAAATGTACACTGATAGTTAAAGTGGAAATGAAGTAGTTGCAGAAATAGCTTAAGTGCTAGTTATGGTTATAAAAGCATATTTCGTAAGATCCGAGACACATTTTCTTGTTTCCGTAGACTGTTGAAGGAGCTGCTGCATACATATCTGGTATAGTAGTAGCAGTAGTTTCGTGTAATATTTTTCTTTTTATTTGTCTTGTTGTTTCCTGTTCTTCAAGATCATGTGAAAAACTCTTAAGAAAAAACACATTTTTAAATACAATATATAGAAATAAAGTAATAATGTTTTTTTAAATCATGTCATATTTCCACTGGATCTTTTGTCCATCCATTCACCTTCCAGCAGAGCCCACACTTTCCTCTCCACAGAA